>NW_007250606.1:50006-111662 GCF_000164805.1 Carlito syrichta
TCGAGAGCCCCGGGACCGAGGAAGGAAGGCCGGGCCGCGGAGTCCCCGAGCAACCGTTCTCCTTGGATTTTGGGGGGAGCCTGCCCCGCCGCCTCGTCTACAAACGACCCCTCCTCACCCCGCCAGCCCCGGCCGCAGACGCGAGGAGGCGGCGGCGGCGAGGGGCTGAGGGGCGCCGCCATGCCTCTCCCGCGGTGAAGCGCCCCGGCCGTGCGGAGCCGCTCGGTCTCCCCGGTGATGTCCCCCAGGCGGCAGGCGAAAGCGACTCACTCGAGCCCTGGGGTAAAGGCCTAGCTTATCCAGCTTCCTTCCTCCTCCTCCTCCTCCCCCTCCCCCTCCCCCTCCTCTCTCCCCTTCGTCCTCCCCCTCCCCGTCTCTTCCCTCACCCTTCCCCGCGCCCCCATCTTCCCTCCCTGCCTCCCTCCCACCCCTCCAGCAGCGATGGCAGAGGAACAACAACAGCCGCCACCACAGCAGCCTGATGCCCATCAGCAGCTTCCCCCCAGCGCCCCCAACTCGGGGGTGGCCCTGCCAGCCCTTGTGCCCGGGCTGCCAGGGACAGAGGCCAGCGCGCTGCAACACAAGATCAAGAACTCCATCTGGTAAGAGGATCCTCCGTCCCTGGGGTAAAAAAGCCCAGGCACATTTCTGCTGCAAAGGGGGTGGGGGGCGGCGGGCGGCGGGCGGGGGAGCTGAGGAGGAGGCTGATGCATTCATTGAATGTGGGTTTCCCGAGTCGGGTGCATATGTGTAGGACCTCTGGAGGTGTGGGGACTTTGCATCAGCCCCTGGTCTGGACCTTAGCCAAAAATTGCTTTTACCCCCCTCCTCAGTTATGAGTGCAGATATACAAGTAATTTGTTTTTTTCATTTAGTGCAAGGGGAATACGGGTCGAAATTAAGTCATATTGCACGGTGGTGGCGTGAATTTGGACCTGGGGGGTGTGTGTGAAATGTGTTTACTCCTTTTTGCAGTCATAGAAGGAGGAAGAAGTGTATTGTGAATTTTCACCAAGCAGACAATTGTACGTAAGAATATTAATATGCAGCACAAAACCAGTGTATCTCTTCCTTTCAGTTGGGTTAGCTGCTGTTTCTGGAGGTTTTTGCCTGCTTTGTTCTAATATGAAATTTTCTTTCTAGGGAGTTTATTCGTGACATTGATTGTGAAGAAAGTGCTTTTTTGGTATAAAATATTTTAAGGTGGTAGTTTACACTATAAAATGATTGTTTTATTAAAAAATGGGGAATCAAATGTCTTGCCATTTTGTGTGTCTTTTTAAAGAAACTATAGATGGACTGTTCTTTGCTATTCTTGTATGAAAATTTCCAATATTTCAGCATTAGATTCAACTCTTAAAGACTGGTGGCAGTCTTTTAATAATTAAATACATTGAGTTAAGTCCATCCTCTGTTAGACCCATTGCAAAAATTCTGTGAACATGAACTTACATTATTTTGTAGGATTCTTCATTAAGTGACATTTTTTTGTAGGATTCTTCATTAAGTGACATTAAGTAGCACTGTTTTTAAAATGTAAAGCAATTGTTAGAATTTGGTCTAAGAGGTTGTTTTTACTATAAGTTTAAAAAGAGAAATAAATGTGGTTTTGAAAAAAAACCCTATTTTGAAAATAGAAATTTTCAGGTCCATTAATTGAATCTGACTACTAAAATATTAAAGCTCCTCACCTTTATGGTGCAATTAAAATATATATGTATATCATAAAGCAACTGGCATTACATGTACAGTGCTTACACATTTAAAAAACAATGACAATTTTTAAATACAAAATTAAGGTTTGTCATATAGTAATTTTCATTATTTTCTTGACATATATCCATGTTATGATGCTAACATGAAATAGGTCAGTTAAGGTTTTAATAGTTTCATACTACACAGTAGTTGGCAGTTGAATAGCTTGTTTTCATCTTTAATTTTAAATGATGTTTTAATTTAATTTTAAAGTGAATTTCTTTGGTTTTGACAATAGTCATGTTGTGGCAACTTGAATAGGCCAGATAAATATGAATGTGTGTGTGTGTGTGTGTGTGTGTGTGTGTGTGTCAGAAAGAGAAAGGGAGACAGAGAGGGAGAGAGAGGGAGAGAAAGAGAGAGGCAGGCTTTCTTCAGTGGATGCCCTCACCCCCCTTTTAAAGCAGTAATTTAAAAGAAGAGATGTCTAATTTCCTGCTTACCTTCAAGGTTTCTGCAAAAGCTGAGTTTTGTTTTTGTTTTTTTTAACCTCTATTAACATGATGTAACTTAGTGTCTTTGAAATCATTATTAAATTGAATTAAGCACTCTGGTTTTTACATTCTGATGTGGGATATCCAAGTTAAAGGACTGAAATCTTTTCAGAAAGGCAAATTTTAAAAAGTTGAATTAGTAAGGTATATTTTATTATGAGAACAATAGGGGAATGGAATCTTCAGTTTATAATTTTAAAATGAGAGTAAGTTGTAGAGGCAGTTGAGTGAAATGTTTGAATAGTGATAATGGAGTATATTTTTTAGTAAATCGTGTGATTTAGTTATTTCATTGATCATCACGATTTACACATCAATTAGAGCATAACTGCTCTGACTTTAACATGAGGAAAACTTCACTCCAGTTTCTGGTGCTTGCTCTGATAAACTAATGGGCAACCAACTACCTTAATCCCCAAATGTGCAATTTTATGTTTTTATTTTAAAATTGTGATGCACACTTACTAGCATTTAACTTTCAACTTTAGAAATCCTATTTGCAAAAGTATTTTTCTAATATTTTAAACTTTAAAATTAACATTAGTGAATAATAAACATTAGTGGATTTATGCACTATATAATCTCTTATTCTCTGCTCCACAATATTGGATTTATATTATTTGTCAAGTGACTGTATAAAATAAAGATGTTAAAGAGTGAAAGTTTCTTTACTTTCATCTTCTCCTAAGAAATAATATATATGTGTTAACTTAAATCATTTTCAATAGGGTAAGATAATTTTGGGGTATCATTGCACTTTTTTTGAGGCAATAATATTATTTTACCAATTATTTTGTCACCTGGTAATGCTCTGAGAGATTGCCAGTTTTGTACTACTTCTTAATATCCTGTGGTACTATTACTAATGAAATTTAAAATTACATTTAAAATAAATGTGACATTTAAAGATTATCAAATGAATTTTACATTTAGGTTGATCATAGTTTCTAAATTACTGGGCTTGCAGATCACAAACAAGTCTGTACTTGTCCTCCTACTCTACAAATATAAATATAGTATGTGATGTAGGCCTTTCACTGGACAATGAGTTATTTATTATCTCAGTTCATAATTAATTTATTATGTTTATTAAAACAAAATGCTGTCTGGTAAAAGTATGCCCATTGTAATTTCAAGCACTGTATGAGTTTTTGAAGAAAAGTATTCCAAGTTGATTGAAAATTCTATTTCTCAAGAGTTTGAAATATAATGTATTTTAAGATAGTTCTAGAAAATAAAGATAAAGCTAACTTGATGGTGTTGATATGTTTGTGTAATTATGTTCATGAGTACCTTCAACTTAAGTCCAGGTTAACAAGCCTACATGTTTCTTGACTTTATTCATTCCCACTCCGTAGACAAAAGGTCCAAATCACTTCACTCCTCACTTGTGAGGAGATTTATTTGTAGGGGTGTGATTTAATACTGAATATGCTGAAAGAATGTTACTTGAATTTTTAAATGATAGAATCCTAAAATAAGCTTTTCGTTAGAAAAAGAAAACTAGTAGCTCATGTCTTCTTTCCTAAATGAAGACTCATACTGGTGACCTAAAACAAAACCACAACCCAACTGCAAGCATCTTTAACTTACATTGCACACCTCTTTGGTTACCTCAAAAGAGAATACCAAAGCAAGTTTTCCCTTCCTTTTGTGCTCCAGCATCTTCATAGTTTAAGGAAAAATATATATATATGAAAAACTGTATTAAATTTAAGCAACAATAAAAAATTATTAAGTGTTTTTGTTTACCTTTCTAAAGCAGCTTTACTTGAACCTCTGATAGAATAAAATTGCTATGGAAAAAATACAATAGAGAAAATAGCATTTGAGATGCTTCTGCCTGTTTAGGATTAGTTATGTTTAAGAATAGATCATCCCTACATGTGTGGGAGTGAATAACACATTGCAGTGAGAGTGTAACATAGAGGTTAATCATCTCTAATCGAAAACCCGAAATACTCCAAAATCCGAAACTCTTTTAGCATGACATGATGCTACAGGTGAAAATTCCACACCTGATCTCATGTCACAGGGTGCAGTCAACACTTTGTATTATGCACAAAATTATTAAAAACATTATAGAAAATAATAATCACCCTCAGACTGTGAGTATAAGATGTGTGTGAAACATAAGTGAATTTTGTCTGTAGACTTGGGTCCTGTCCCTAGGATATCTGATTATGTATATGCAAATATTCTAAAATCAGAAAAAAAGAAAGAAAAACAAAAGCACAGTCTGAAACACTGCAGGTCCCAAGCGTTTCTGATAAACTCTAATGTTTTTTGTAGAAAATAATATGTTTTACTCAAAGAAATTCAGGGATTCTTAAAAGAAGTAGTCATCAATTGCTGTTTTTGTTTGTGTAACTTTATTCACAACTAAGACCTTATAAACCATATCTTGAAACAGCCCTATAATGTCATTTTTCTACTCATTTTATAGAAAGAGGAACAATGGCAGGATTTATAGGATTCCTCTGATTCCTTATCAGATCCTGAAAACAGTGCTGGAGTTAGAGTTCCTTGTCTTCTTCAATCCTGAATTTGGTACATTTTAGACTTAGAATTATAATCAAAGTAGAATTATATATGTGGTCCATTTTGGGTGTTTTCTAATTCTAATTTAATTCCAAATTGAGCAATTTTTAAAATTTGTTGTAATAACAATAAACATCTAGATATTAAGTATTTAATCTTTTTTTCATCTTAGTTACAGTGAGCAAGTTTGGTGATCCATAATGTTTACATAGTGATGCCATATTAGTTCTGATTTCTGTGTCCTGTCCTAGAACGCAGTAGTTCGGTTTTAGTTTTGTCCTTGGTTCTGGGTCAGGCTGTTTATTAGCTCTGTCTGAGAAATAGCCATTCTTCCTTCAACTACAGTGGGAAACACTGGAAACTCATAACCTTAGCGTTTACTTGAAACTGTAGATCTATGATCTTCATTTTTCTTTAGAAATGAAGACTGACTACCACATTAACTGGCTTTCCTATATTTTTGATTAGGTAGTTGATACACTGTCTAACTGGAATTCAGTCTGTCTTCTATGCCAAATACACAAAAGACTTAGGGTGCTTTATGCTTTTCCATATTTAGGCCGGCTGTGATGGTAGTGTCCCAACATTAAGTGTTTCTGATTCCAGAAAGAGGGCAAGGTTTCCAGAAAGAAGGCAGTTCCTTGCTCTCCTAGGATTTGAAGTTGATGACATTGTCTAACCTAGTAAATAGAAAGGCAAGTTAAGCAATTTCAAGCCTGTTGATTTTTCTGGTCTTGTTTAAGTTAGGTAATGGATATGTATGTGTATAAATAATTGACCAATTTGCTCTCTCCATTGGTAGGTGTCTTGAATGATGGTATGTGCAAGACTGATTTGTTTTCTGTCTCAATATTAGTTTTGGTATTATTGGGGAAAATGAGCTTCACTGTGGTAGAAAAGCCAGAAGAGTCTTGTTATGAGATATGCTTTAAATAGAAACTTACATTACATTACTTTTTATGTTAGAAAAATAATGTTGCACATGAAAATTATACAAATAAAAATTAAAATAAACTTTATCACTTGCCCAAATTTGAGCACTTTAAATAAGAACAGTATGTAAGTACTCAAATGAGTATTTCCTATATTCAAAGTACCATGCTGGAGACTGGTATTTGAGAAATGCCCATTCCCTTGTAATATTAACCTTGTAAAATTAACCTAAGCAAAAATGTGCAATAAAACTTCTCTTTTATTCAATTAGGGGACCAGGGAAAGAAGTAACAAGAGTTAAAGTATGAATTCTGGGGAAAGTAGACTTTAGTTTCCTTATTTATAAAATGAGAATGTTAAATGACCTTGCAGTTTCCTTTAGCTTAAATTTCTATAACTCTGTTACTAAATTAACATTGACAACAATAATAAAACATACCATAAGCACAGTGAAAGACTAACATAATTAACTTATCATTGCCAATCAGCAGAACATTTTCAGTGGATAGATTATTCAGATATGTCAGCATTTCCTCGGGTGTTAACCCAGGAGGACTATATGAAGGGTTTATTTACTTATTGTTACCTTATGTAAAGATTCTGTTATGTAGGAATAAGTCTCCAAATATTGAGCATGTATTACATTTAAGGTATTCAAGGAGCCATTTATTATGGAAAAATGTGTAAAGCTATGCAGTAATCTTTCTTGTTGGGAAGCTTAAGCTGCTGGTTGAGAGGTTGGAGTAAAGAGGCTGTTTGTATGCTTCTTTTGTTTTCTTTATAAAGACATGCTCAATACTTAACCTTATCTCATAGTAATAATGTAATATTTTAAGGCAGTAGGTGAATGTCATATTGTAAATTTGATTGTATAAATAAGAAAGGTGTGTGTATTCTTCTTAGAATAATTTAGTATAGGATTGAGCATCACAACTATTCCTCTTCATCTATGGTAGACGTTTTAACAAGTAATTGTGACAAGAGTGTTCTTTGTAAATTATAAAGAACAAAACAGTAAGATGGTTACTCCACATCTCTGAGCAAAGTAGACCACTTTTATGTAGTTTTTCCTTTTACACCATTCCTCTATGTTTAGTCTTTTGGTTGCTTTCTTGGGGATGAAGATAAGTAGTGTGGCAAGGGAGGCCAAGGTGGGAGGATTGCTTGAGCTCAGGAGTTTGAGACCAGCAAGACCTTGTCTTTACCAAAAATCAGAAAATAAGCTGGGCGTGGTGGTGTGCACCTGTAGTCCCATCTACTTGGGTGACTGATGTGGAAGGATCACCTAAGCCTAGGAATTCAAGGCTGCTGTGAGCCATGAGCATGCCACTGCACTCCAGCCTGGGTCACAGAGTGAGACCTCGACTCAAACAAAAAGATTCACAGTGTGGGCCAATAGAAGGAAGAATCTTCTTGCCCAGGTAGTATAATAAAATAAGGAACAATAAACTGTAAAGCCTTAATGCCCTTGATTGCTGACTGTGAGATTAAGATATTTAGCACTCAGCCTTAAGCCACATAAATAAAAACCTTAAAACATGATTTAATTTTATTTTTTGAGACTGTAAATAGACACTTGCTTTTTTCTGTTTCATGAACTATATACTTTCTATTTCTAAGATGAAAATAAAAACATGAGGTTTAGTTAATTATGTACAATATCTCTATCAGGTATCTACTACAGCAACTCCTATATGTATTACAAAAATTTATGTGAGAGTGAGGTTTTCTGTTTCTTCATAACTGAGACCAAACTTAAAACATGGAGATATTTCTTGCTATTTGAATCTCTGTTTTGGTTCCTGAGTTCAGAGAGTGAGAGGTCAGAGAGTGACAGATTCCAATCTGTAAGGTCTTGGAGTTTTGGAAGGCAGGAGTCTGTATGGTATAAAATACCATCTCCTCCAAATGGCCTTCCCTTAAAAAAAAAAAAAAAAAATTACCTGAATCCGTTTGTTGTCTAAGTTTGGATAGCAAGGGTTTAGATAGCAAACGATACCTTTACAGTCATTCCAATACAGGATTAGCTAAGTGATTTAAACTTGCGTGCTAAGTCTGATTGATTAGTGATGCCTACCAAGGGCCTAGGAATAGGAAGTGATGGTGCACACACCCTATAATTTTCTCTGTTTTTCTTTCTGAAATAAGTACTTTTTAGAATTTGAGCTTTATTTAATCAAGCAACAAAGCTATTGGCTCTCTTAGAGGGTAAGGGTCACTAGGGCAATTGTGTTGCCACTTATGATGTTTAATTTTAAGATATAATCCAGGCACAGATAGTACTTAGGTTTGTATTTTTCTTTGTTTTTCTGTGACTTTTCTGTTTTGAGCACTTGTACTGCTAAGTAGCCACAAGATGAGAGCAGGGGATTACTGTGTAAAGTGGCTACTATAGTTTGCACTATTCACAACCCTTTTTCTTCAGTTTCATTATCTTGTGTCTCTGCTTATGTCTGTGCTGTTCCCTTTACCTGCTATCCTAAAAACCTTTCTCTTTTTTCTACTGATATAAGTGTCTAACTTTAGGTTGCAGTTCATGAATGTTTTCTTCAACTCCCAGGAAACAGTGATATGAGTTGTATATTTTAACTTTTTTGATAGTTTAGACTGGTCTTACCTATCAGTTTATTTTAGTGTTCTTACTGAATTTTCTAATAAGTAAAGTTATAGGAATTCAGAGACTGGATACATCTGAAACAAAGCAATTGTGCATAATCAGTCTTTGTAGTATGACAGTAAAATATGTTATTACCATGTGGGGAAGCCAGGAATTTGCTATTGGTTTTGCAGTATACATGATTGTTTAAAAATTTTATTTTATATATGCGGGGTTTTTTTTTTAATTTTAAAGATGTGGGGTGAAATTGTTTGAGTGTCACTTCAGTGACATTTTGCTTGGAATAAAGTTGGTGCTTCTGGGAACCTGAGAAATATATTCCACCAAGATACTTCAGTTAATATAAGTGAATCACTTCCCTAATTTGATTGCAGTCGTTAAATCTATTAATAGCACATATATAAGCATTCTGTGATCTAAAATTTAACTGTCAGATTACTTAATGATCTCTTTCTGAAGCTGGAGCTGCTAACAAGCGGCATTTGGGTGAATTCTATATGTACAAGTTTTTTGGGGTTTTTTTTGGTTTTTTTTAATCAATATTTTTTATTATGATTTTGTGGGGTACAGTTAAGGGTTAGGTGTACAATTACGTTTCATTCAGACACCCTGTTGATAAGAGGTGTTTCCCCATCCCCAGACAGATATTTGCGACTGTTAATCCCATCCCCCTCCCCCCCCATAGTTTCCCAGTACCGTCAGTCATTTTCTTATAGTATTACATTGGATGTACAAGTTTTTAAGAAGTGAGAAAATCAAAAGTTAATTCTGATTTTATAGAATTGAGTGATCAGGGAAAACTGAACTCAGTACACATTTATTTTAATTTTTTTTATGACATATAAGGCATAGAAGGATTAAATAATAAGACACTGTACCTATCTTTAAAACAGTCACCCTCTTATGTGATATATGCATCATCGGTTGAATTTAATAGAAGTAAGATTTTGTTAAATGTAGTAATGGTATATATAATCAATGGTTTATTGTACTATACAAATACAGAGTTAGATGAAGGAGGACATAATATTTTTATTGGCAAAATTCAGGAGAGTGGCCTTAACAAAAAAACCAAGAGATGGACTATAGGTCCAGACACACTTAACAGTATGCTTCCTGGGACATTGGTATTCTTACTAGAGAAATGAGGATCAGAATTGTTGACTACAGTGAGCCTTGACAATAATGTGAAAAATAGCTTGGAAGAAGATGTGATTGACTAAGAATTGGTGTTTCCACCAACCAATCATAATCCTCTCATCTAAATTTTGGTTTATGAGGTAGAAGAAAGAAAATAAAGTAATAATAAGAGAAGAAAAGAATGTGGGGTGGGTAGAAACTAGGACAGAGTACCACAGTACAAGTAGCCACCACCCTTGTCACCTTAAACTTGGCACTTCACAACAACCCTTCTTCTATGCCTTAGTACCTTGCCATCTCTATTGCTTTCATGTAAGTTACGATGCTTCTTTTGATAGTGGATATCGCAGTTCTTCCTATCAGTCTGTCAGTATTGGCTTCACCTTTGATTTTTTTTCTCTTATCCCCATGCCCAGTATTTTGTTTCCCAGTTTGCAAAGTAACTTAAATATCTGTCTTCCTGTTTCTACTGCCAAATCTAATTCATGGATTATTATAGCAGCAACATAGCTGCTCTCTGCCCTTGGCTTTTCTTCCCCCACTGAACTGTGCCATATACTGCTGTCAGAATAAGTCTCCTAAAACATTCTTTTCCATGTATTCATCTTCTAAAAACCTATAGTAATTTCTTCTTGCCCACTATATGATGTCTAAAGATTTCCATCAAGTTTCAAAAGCTTGTATATTCTAGCCTCATAAAGTGAATTCAGTCATATTTCTTGCTATTCACCAGTATTCAACATCCACTTCAGTCCAGCAGGCATTTTACTGTTTGCCTTGTAGTTTGGGTCCCACTTCTGTTTTGGCTTTATATTTTTTCTGGGATCTCCACTTCCCTGTCTGCATACCCTAATTAATCACATCTTAACTATTTTTGAAGTCATAGCTCAAGTTGTTGTATTATGAAACATTCTTTAGCTATTCTAGTCCACATTGGTCTTTTCTTGACCTCATATTATATAGTGAGTTCTGTACAGTTAAGCACTTAATCACTCTTAGTTTTTTTTCCCAATGTGTTCTAATAAATAAAAATTCTTTGAGGTTAGAGGCAACACTCTTTACATCATTTTATTTCTTATCTGGTGGTAGATACTAGTGAATGTCTTGGTGGTGCTGTATTTTTAGAAACACTTATTTTCTCTGTATGTTAATGTTTCTGTATTTGATATATTTAATATGGTAATTTACTCCTCCAAACAAGTTATTAAACTCATGGTGCATTTTACAGAATAGAGGACTTATAGCAATTGGTCTTTCTAAAAATTGCATTGGTGAAACTGAAGTAATCATTTACTAAGAGCTTCAGTTCTACTAGTCTCATATCTTTCACTATGTATCTAGATTAAAAAATAATGTATATTCCAAGTGAGAGCCATGTGCCCTTCATTTTAAAAATACTGAGCAGATGACTACAGTATGGTTCAGTAACCTTTAACAAATTACTATAAAACAGTATTTAGTTAGGCTTTTATGGACTGATGAGTTGTTCTGTGTCCCAGAGTGGTTCCCAAGAGATAAACTTGGAATTTTAAAGACCCCTTAACATTGAATTAGAGCTGGCTTCCTTAAAGTTTGGCCATAGTTGAGGATTTGAGGTAATTTTTTGTAGGAGACAAAACACAAGGCTAAGGTAAGTTGTTGAATTATGGCCAACACTAGAAGAGGCAAAGGAAATGAGGGCAAATAAGGAGGGAGGTCAGATACATAGTTGGCAAATATTTTCTCCCATTCTGTGGGCTGTCTCCCGGTTCTCTTGATGGTTTCTTTTGCTTTGCAGAAGACTTTTCGTTTCCTACTTGTCTATCTCATTTCTTATGGCATGGGCATTTGGGGTTTTGATCAGGAATTGGTTGCCTATTCCAATTTCTGTAAGGATGTCTCCCGCATTTTCTAAGATTCTTATAGTTTGAGGTTTTACGTTTAGGTCTTTGATCCATCTAGAGTTAATTTTTGTGTATTGTGATAGGTAGGGGCCTGTTTTAATCTCCTGCATGTGGTCAGCCATTTTTGCCACCACTGTTTACTAAATAGGTTCTCCTCTCCCCAGTGGTTGTTGGTAGAGGCTTTGTTGAAGATGAGTTGGTTGAGACATTGAGGTTTTGCTTCCAGAATCTCTGTCTTATTCCATTGGTCTATATGCCTGTTCTTGTACCAACACCAGACTGTTTTGATTGTTGTAGCCTTATAGTAGCTTAAAGTCTGGAAGTGTGATACTTCCTGCTTTGTTTCTTTTGCTAAGGATTGTTTTGGCTATTCGTGGTTGTTTATGTTTCCATTATGAATTTCTGTATTGTCGTTTCCTGGTCTGAGAAGAATGATATTGATAATTTAATGGGTATTGTGTTGAATCTGTAGATTGCCTTTGGTAGGATGGACATCTTAACAATGTTGATTCTTCTAATCCAGTAACGTGGAATATTTTTTCCATTTGTTTGTGTCTTCTTTGATTTCTTTGAGCAGTTTTTTGTAGTTTTTGTTGTAAAGTTCTTTCACTTCTCTGGTTAGGAAGATGCCCAGGTATTTCATTTTGTGTGTGCTTGTGTGGCTAATATACATGGGATTGTGCTTTTTACTTGGTTCTCTGCCTGTTTGTTGTTGGTGTATAAGAATGTGACTGTCTTTTGCATGTTGATTTTGTACCCTGAGTCTTTGCCAAAGTCCTTTATCAGTGCAAGGAGTTTTTTGACAGATTCTCTTGGATTTTCAAAGTATAGGATCATATCATCAGTAAAGAGGGATGACTTTACTTTCTCTTTTCCTATTTGGATACCCCTGCTTTTCTTCTCTTGTCTTATTGCTCTAGCTAGGACTTTCAACACTATGTTGAACGGAAGGGGTGAGAGTGGGCAGCCTTGTTTTGTTCCAGTTTTCAGGGGAAATGCTTCTAACTTCTGTCCGTCTAGCGATATGTTGGCTGTGGGTTTATCGTAGATAGCTGTTACCGTTTTGGGGTATACTCCCTCTATGCCCAGATGAAGGGTTTTTATCAAGAAAGGACGCTTTTTCTGCATCAAATGATATACTCATGTGGTTCTTGTTTTTACATCTGTTGATGGATTGAATCACATTTATGGTCTTGTGGATGCTGGTCATCGTGGGTGATTTTTGAGATGTGTTGCTGGAACTGATTTGCTAGAATCGTGAGAGTTTTTGCATCTTTGTTCATTAGGGATATTGGTCTGTAGTTCTCTTTCTTTGTTGGATCTTTACCCAATTTTGGTATCAGTGTGATGTTAGCTTCATAAAATGATTTGAGGAGAGTTCTGTGTTTCTCAATTGCCTGGAATACTTAATAGGATTGTTATCAGCTCCTCCTTGTGTGTTTTGTAGAATTCCACCGGAAAGCCGTCTGATCAGGGCTTTTTTTTTTTTTTTTTTTTGGTAGGTAGACTTCTTATGACAGAGTCAATTTCCTAGGTTGTTACTGGTATATCTAGAGTCTCAATTTCTTCTTGTTTCAACTTTGGGAGATTGTGTGATGTCAGAAAAATCCTACATTTCATTTAGATTTTCGAGTTTGCTTCCATACAGGTGTGCATAGTAATCTCTGATAATCTTTTGTATTTCTTCGGGGTCGGTTGTGACTTGATCTTTTTCATTTCTGATTGTGTTTATTTGAACTTTTTCTCTCTTTTTCTTGGTCAGTCTCTTTTTTTAGGTCCATCAGTCTTTGGTTTATCCTTTCTAAGAAGCAGCTTTTTGTTTTGTTGATTTTTTTTTTCCTGTGATATTTTTGTCTTCTATGTTTTGTATTTGGGGGATCTACAAGGAACTCAAACATGCCAAAAGGAAAAAAACAAACAGCCTTACTAAAAAATGGGTAAAAGATATGAATAGACTCTTCTCAAAAGAAGACATATGAGCAGCCAACAGATACATGAAAATCTGCTCAGCCTTACTAATCATCAAAGAAATGCAAATCACAACCACACTGAGATACCACCTAACTTCACTCAGGATGACCATCATCAATAACTCTAAAAACAACAGATGCTAGAGAGGATGCAGGTAAAAGGGAACACTTGCACTGTTGGAGGGACTGTAAATTAGTACAATCTGTGTGGAAAATAGTGTGGTGATTTCTAAAAGATCTAAAAATCAGCCTTCCATATGACCCAGCTATCCCCTTCTGGAAATATACCCAGAGGAACTCAAATCATTCTACAAAAAAGATACCTGTGCACACATGTTTATTGCAGCACTATTCACAATAGCAAAAACGTGGAACCAACTGTGCTGCTCATCGAAAGTGGACTGTATAAAAAAAATATGGTACATATACACAAAGGAATATTATGCAGCCATAAAGAAGGACAAAATTATAGACTTTGCAGCAACTTGGATGGATTTGCAGTCTATCATATTCAGTGATCTATCACAGAAACAAAGAACTGAGTACCACATGTACTCACTCATAGGTGGACCCTGCAGTAGCGAGACACTGCTAGGGGTAGGGTGTTGTACACATAACATCAGTTAGGATACTTGATCTCAAACCAGGCAAAATGGGGACCAAAGAGAAGACCAGACTTTATCTGTGCAATGACCATTTATGTACCTAATCCTGAATTGTACCCTACATCTTTAAAAAAAAAAAAAAGAAAAAGGAAGATGTTATGGGAACACAGAAGAAATAGGACCAAAATAGGAAAACAACTCTGAGGGCCTGAAGCATTTCAGATTCATAAAACTGTCTACCTAGGCTGCTGACACAGACCTTTTCTCTTTTTTTCTTTTGTTTCTTTCTGTTCTTCATTTTGTCTGATAATCTTGCTTTAAAAGACCCTTTCAGCTTTAAAATAGTATTTTTTTATTGTGCTACCTGGTTTGTTAGAGCAGTGGTTCTCAAATTATAGTCATTTAGCATCGCCTAGGAACTTGCTAGAAATTTAAATTGGGGGACTTCACCCCAGATTTACTGTAACAGAAACTTTGGGCGTATGGTCTGCAGTCTTTGTTGTAAGTAGCCCTGCAAGTGATTCTGATTCTCTGAAGTTTGAGAACCATTGGATTAGAAAATTCATCTTAAAAAAAAATTAAGCTATAGTCTTATGAGGCAAAGTTGTAGTACAGTAATACCCCATTATCTGCAGTTTTACTTTCTGAGATTTCAATTACCTGGGGTCAACTACTGAAAATATTAAATGAAAAATTTCAGAAACAAACAATCCAAAAGTTTTTAATTGCCTGCTGCTCTGAGTGGTGTGACAAAATCTTTTGCCATCACACTCTGTCCCACCAGGGACTTGAATCATCCTTTTGTCCAGCGTATTTGTGCTACCTACCTATACTGTCCATCTGCCTATACTATCTGCCTTCCTATACTACCTAGTTATACTACCTACCCCTTAGCCTTTTGGTGGCCATCAGTCTGGGTTAGCAGTATCGTTTTACTATGTTCAAGTAACCTTTATTTTACTATTTATTCTGTTTTATTATTAGTTCTTGTTGTTAATTATTAGTTATTGTTAATCTCTTACTATGACTAATTTGTAAGTTAAACCTTATCATAGGTATTTGTAGGAAAAAATATAGTATATGGGATTCTGTACTATCTGTGGTTTCAGGCATCCACTGGGGGTCTTAGAAGGTATCCCCCAAAGGATAGAAGGAAGTGGTATATTCTCTATTATTCTTAAGTTCCCCCAGGTGGAATTAGTCATTACTTAATTTTAATGTTTATAGTGTTTGAATATAATTCTGCTACAGCCTTATTTATACTGTATTGTTGATATATACTTTTCTATTCCTCTGAACTGAAATTTTAGTCTCAGTAATTGTGTATTTAATGAATTGATAAATAAAAATTAAATACATAGTACATAGCCATCATTGCACTCAATCCTAGTCAGCATTTAGAACACACACACACATACACACACACACACACACACACACACACACACACACACACACACACACACACACACTACCAGTGGTCCCTGTACAAGAGAGTATGGGATGTATAACCTAGGGGTCAGTAGTAGTAAATATTTTTGACTTTGTAGGGCATAGAATCTCTGTTGCTACTGCTTTACTCTGCTATTATATCTGGAAAGTAGCAACAGACAATATATGAATGAATGGGCATGGTCAGATTTGGCCCTCAGGCAGTAGATTTGGGATCCCTATGAGTCATTGATATGCTCAGAAAACAACTCAAAGAATACAGAAAACAGTTCTCAATCTTCTCTCTCTTTCATTGACAAACAGTGGATAATGGTCACCTCACCTGCTTGATTTTAATTGTGCTGTATTTCTCCCTTGGGTAAACCTGGATTATATACAAAGCATATTAGAATGCAAATAAGTGAGAGTTGTATTCTGGGATAGTCTTAACTCAGTCCCTATTTATTTATTTATTTTTGTGTCAGAGACTCTCTCTGTCACCCAGGCTAGAGTGCAGTGGTACGCTCACGGCCACCAAAGCCTCAACTTCTTGGGCTGAGCCTTCCAAGTAACTGGAACCACAGGCATGTGTCACCACGACTGGCTAATTTTTTGGTTTGTTGTAGAGACGACGTCTTGCCATATTGCTCATGCTGGTCTCGAACCCCTGAGGTCTGGCAATCCTCTAGCCTCCACTTCCCAAAGTGCTAGGATTACAGGCAAGAGCCACTGTGCCCAGCCTATTCCTATTTATAATAATGATGATAAAGTATATTGACTTTTAGTTTCTGGTTCAACACATCAAGAGCTTGGAAGTCCTCTCTCCTGTCATCACAACAAGAAAATAGTTGAACAAACTCAAAATCAGCAACTCTTCTTTGATCCCTCAGAGAATTGAAGTCATAGGACAAAGTAATGCACTGAAAACTGGAGAGGCAGGCCATACAAAGAATTATAGCTTACCCAGAGCAGAATCCCAGTAGTAAACACCTACAGTTAAAGCCAGTATAGTTAGAAGCACTTTAAGTTGCAACTGATGAATTGCTGGAGGTCCATTGCAGACTAGCTTGAGAGTTTAAAATTCCAAGGGGGCCTAGTTTTTAGGAGGGCCTACTGGCACTTTCCAGAGTTTTAACCTCCAAGAGCCCTACCAAGTTTTCGCTATGAAGATCAAGAAAAATCTTGTGCTTCCTGTAGGGGGAAGAGGAAAGTAACCAGTTTGAAATATGCTCAGAGCTTTCTGTTCTCTTTAAGGAATAGTTTCCCCAAAGGAAATATTTTTACCAGAGCCTAATTAATTGGGGCTTTATCAAAACCTAACAGACCTGATGGAAGGAAAATACCCAACTCCAGCTCCAGTTTAGCATATGATGTGGGAGAATGGAAGAACTCATTTCAGGTTCTCTGAAAGACTGAAAACTAATTATACAACTATAGAATGCGTTTCCTCCCTCTATACTTTATTATTACATCAATAGGGCTCCTGTATGATAATAGTAGATTGCAGTTAAAAGCACTGTAAACCACAGACCATTTGAGGAGTCTCAGGAAACACCCAAAAATGGCAGGAAGATAAAAACAAGGAGACTAAAAAAAGTTTTAGCTTCTGACATCACAGTTACAACAAACAGTAATTATAGCCTAACTCCTAGCCAGATAAACATAAACCCTCATACCAAAGGCCTATCTCAGTTCCATGTACGCGGTATGCTATACATGACTTTCAACCAAAAATTACAAGATACACTAAAAGGCAAAAAGCACAGTCGTAAGAGGTAAGCCAAGCACCAGAACAAGACTCACATATGAAAGATTTTAGAATTATCAGATTAATATGAGAGCTCTAAAGGAAAAAGTGAACTACATGCAAGAACAGATGGTAGGATAAGCAGAGAAATGGAAACTCTAGGAAATAATCTGAAAGAAATACTAGAAATCAAAACCAGCATGACAGAAATGAAAAATACTCTTGAACTGAACATGACTGAGGAATGAGTCTGTGAGTGTGAAGTTCATATCATTAGAAACTTTCAGAACTGAAATGTAAAGAGAAAGAATGAAAAACATGAAACAGTAGCCAAGCGCTGTGGGACAGTTATGTAAGCATAATGGAAATATCAGAAGTAGAAGAAACAGAGAATGGAACAGAAGAAAATTTGAAGTAATAATGGCTTGAGAATTTCCCAAAATTAATAACAAACACCAAACCACAGAACTAGGAAGCTCAGCAAACACCAAACAGGGTAAATACTAAAAAATCTTTACCTAGTCATATTTTATTTAAACTGTAGAAAGTTAGAGACAGAGAAAATATGAAAAGAAGCCAAAGAGGAAAAAACCACTTTACCTACAGAGGTATAAGGATAAGAATACATCTGTCTTGTCTTCAGAAACCATGCAAACAAGAAGAGGGTGGGGTGAAATATTTAGTGTTGAAAGAAAAATAATAATAAAACCACCAACCTAGAATTTTGTATCCGGTAGAATATATTCTTCAAAAGTGAAGGGGGAAACAATGACTTTCTCAGATGGACAAAACTTGGAATTTGTTGTCAGTAGAGCTGCCTTGCATGAAATATGAAATGGACTTTGGAGGGAAGGAAAACGATATAGGTTAGGAACTCAGATATACATAAAGGAAGAGCAAAAATAAATAAATGAAGGTAAAATAACATCATCCGTTCTTCCAACCATCCAACCATCCAACCAACCATCCATCCAACCAACCATCCATCCATCCATCCATCCATCCATCCGTCCGTCTATAGCTGGGATCTCACTCTGTCACCAAGTCTGGAGTGCAGTGGTGCTACCACAGTTCACCACAGCCTCAGGCTCCTGGGTTTAGGTGTTTCTTCTGCCTCAGTCTCCCAAGTAGATGGGACTACAGGTGTGCGCCACCACACCTGGCTAACTTTTTGATTTTTTTGTAGAGATAAGGTCTTGCTATGTTGCCCAGGCTGGTCTTAAACTCCTAGGCTCAAACAGTTCTCCGACCTCAGCCTCCTAAAGTGTTGGAGCTACAGGTGTGAGTCAGAGCTCCTGGCCCTATTTTTCTTATATTTAATGGATTTAATTAATTAATTAATTTTTTGAGTCAGAGTCCCACTCTGTCGCCCAGGTTGGAATGTAGTGGCATACTCACAGCAACCATAGCTTCGACCTGCTGGGTTCAGGCGATCCTTACACCTCAGCCTTCCAAGTAGGTGGAACCATGGGCATGTGCCACCACACCCAGCTGATTTTTTTTTTTTTTTTTTTTTTAATTGTAGAGGTCTCACCATGTTGCTCAGCCTGGTTTCGAACCCCTGAGCTCAAGCAATTCTCTCGCCTCCACCTCCCAAAGTGCTGGGATTATAGGCATGTACCATGCTCAGCTATTTAATGAATTTAATAGATAACAGTTTGTTCAAAATAGTAACAGCAACAGTGTATTCACTGATTATGGCTCATGGATTAGCTATATGAGTGACAGCAGTGTTACGGGATTGAGAAATTGGGAATAATATAAGGTACTTGCAGTGAAACAGTCTAGTGTTACTTGAAAGTGAACTTGGATTAGTCATAAAGTATATTGCAAGCTCTAGGGTAACTACTAAAAAAAATTAAAGAAAGTGTAGCCTGTAATCCCAGCACTTTGGGAGGCCGAGGTGAGAGGATTGCCTGAGCCTGGGCGTCTGAGACCAGCCTGGGAAGCTTGGTGAGACCTTTTCTCTACAATAAATCATAAAAAAAACCTAGCTGGATGTGCTGGGGTGCGTCTGTAGTTCCAACTACTTGGAAAGCTGAGGCAGACCTAGCAGATCAAGGCTGCGTTGGCCGGGAGTGTGCCACTGCCCTCCAGCCTGGGTGACAGAATGAGACTCCAACTCAACAACAACAAAAAAGGAAGTATAATTGATAGCTAAGAGAATAGAGAATATGGAATCATATAAAATGTTCAAATACAATTAGAAAATGCAAAATGAAATGGAAGACAGAAAAATAAGGCAAAGAAAGGGTAATTTAAATAGTTACAGATGTGGTACATATTAATTCAACTATGTCAGTTATCACTTTAAATGTTTTATGAAAAGACAGAGTGAATAAAAAGCAAGATTCAACAATATGTTGTCTACATGTATATTATTTACAAACTTTCCTAAGTTGTTATTTAGTAACCAATTACTTGTAGCATATTTCATGGATGTTTTATAACATTGTGTCCAAGAACCTTTGCAAAAAAGTTGCAAGCAAATGGCAAAGTGCTTAAGTTAATAAAGAATTCAAGATTAAATGACCATATTTTATGCCCAGTTTTGTGTATAATCCACTTAGTTTCTTCCACTTAGATTAATTTACAAGTAATTATTGAGTGCTTCTTATGTGGATTCTGATTTTTTATTGAGATAATTTACATATTAATCATTACATTTACCTATTTTAAGCATACAAATAAATGGTTTTTAGTGTATTTACAAAGTTTTGTAGTTATCACCACGATCTGACTTTAAAACAATTTCATTATGTATATGTGTTTTTAAAGCAGTTGAAAAGTGAATTATATTGACTGGGCTGCATAGCAGTTAGAAATAGAAACGTTATTTATTTATTTATTTTTTGAATTGGAGTCTCACTCCATTGTCCAGGCTGGAGTGGAGTGGCATGCTCATGACCACCCCAGCATCAACCTGCTGGGCTCCAGCGATCCTTCTGTCTCAACCTTCCAAGTAACTGTAACTACAGGCTCACGCTACCACACTCGGCTAATTTTTTTATTTATGGTAGAGACGAGGTCTCACCATGTTGCCCAGGCTGGTCTTGAACCCACAGTCTCAGACTATCTCTCCTTCGCCTCCCAGAGTGCTGGGATTATAGATTTGAGCCACCTCACCCAGCAGGAAGGTTATTTATCTATAATTCTGGAGGGTAAAAGTCATTAGGAGCATTTAAGGTAGTGTTTTTGTTTTACATGTTGATGAGACTTAACAATAGGACATGAGTTTCTAGGAACTCAGCAAATGAAGTTGCACTGGGCACTTCTTTTTCTCTGCAGTCTTTGCTTGTCCTGGATTAGTTTTTTATTACTTTAGATATGTTACAAAGCTTTCTTCTTCTTAGATGTTTACTGCTAAAAAAAAAAAAAATTGTCTTGAGCTTTGATAGCTTTGATAGCTGATCAAATGCGAGTGTGGATCTTCCTATGCACACATTTTCAAACATTTCTTTATGTATTTGTAATTATAGAGTACTATATGGAGGCTATTTTTTTTCCTTGCAACATATTTTAAACTATTGAGGTAACTGTACTCCCTACATTCATTTTCTTTTTATAATGAATAGAAAATTTCTCTGCCAAGCATAAAAATTCCCAAATAGAGTAACTTTTATTTTTAAAAATCTTGCATGTTTAGTAGTTTTAAGGTGAAAACTTATTAAAATCACAGAGAGGCCATTCATTTTAGTAGTAGTATAAAAAGTTCTTATAATACATTCTGCAGTTGGTTTTCTGGATTTGCCACTCAAGTCACCTAACGTTTTAAAACTATTTCTTTGCTTGGGAAAAATAGAAGTAGAATTAGTGCTTACTTCATAGGTTTATAGTGAAGATTACATGAGCTGATTAATAAAAAAACATTTACTATAGAATCTGGTGCCTGGAAAGTCCTTAATAAATGTTGCCTGTTATTTTTTAAAGTATAATTCAAACAACATTTTCACTTTAACATACCATGTATATACAAGACTGTGTGATTACTTCTAGTTTTTATTACTGTATTACTGTACTGTGACAGAGGGAACCATGATTGTATGTGAAGTAAGTGTTCCAGGTGGCAGGAATAGCAAGTACAAAGGTCTTGAGAGGGTTGTGTGCAGGGAGGCCAAGCCTCAGAATAGCCGTGAGTGCGGTGGTGTACATCAGATGAGGGCGGAGGTAAAGGAGGGACAGATTTGTATAGGGCATTACAAGTCTTATAAGCACTAAGACTTATTATTCTTTCATTTTGACTGAGAGGGCACCACTGTAGGACTTTGAGCAGAGGAGTGACATGTGACCCAATGTGGCTGCTGTGTTGAAAAGAGTGTAGACAGAGCAAGGGCAGACACAGGGAAACCAGATTGTGCTAGATTACTGGGTGTATCTGTAATTTTACACTGGGTGTACCTGTAAAAGATGACGTAAATACATCTAAATATTAATAAGTGGTGGTCTTAGGGTATTGAAGTTAGTTATTTTTAATTTTCTCTATTTTCCAAAAATTATGTGGTGTATTAGGCTCTTTGATTAGAGGGATGCATATTAAGTACAATATTATAGGTGCAAAACAAAAAAGATTTGCTGTCAAAGCAACTAAAAGTTCACAACCTGTCTACTGGAATATAATGAAGCGTCGACAATTTCAAATAAATGACCTAAGCAAATTAGGGAGTATGCCATTTTATACGTAATTCAATTATTTTAAATAACTAGAATGAAACTAAACTAGAATAATTAACAATAAAGGTAGAAGATGCAAATGTTTAACATGATAACAGTATAGCAGCCTTTCTACTTCTGTTCCTCATTTCCTTTTACAATGGAGTGTTTGTGAAATAACTATTTTGAAGTCTCAAGCTCTTGCTTAAGTAATTGCATTTAGTTAGAGGTTTTAATAAACAACTCTAATTGGCCTTGTTCTTTTCTTCCTTCACCTGCTTTCCTTTTGCTTGGTCTACTTTCTGCCAACCCCACCTCCTTAGTAAATTTCTATTTACCCTTTTCAATTAACTACAAAAGGAGCCTTTCTTGAGTCCTTTAAGTCTTTGATCGCTCTCCCCCTCGGGGTTCTAATTTTTGTTATCGTACATTACAATTGCATTAAAATAAACATTTGTACATTTGTGTAGTTTTCTTTGTTAGGTTATCAGTACCATAAACATGAATTCTGTCTCTCCTACAGATGTTTCCCCAGTGCAAAAGGAATTTATATATGAATGGATGAGCTAATTTAGTAACTACCGATCTTTTTGTAGACATCAGTGGGTGCAGTTTTCTTGCTATTTCTCCTCCCACCTCCCGCTGTCCACCCCTTCATGTAGTGCTTTAAGTTATACATGAAAACAGCAAACATGAGTATTTTTATCAGGAAAAACTTTTATTGGTATACCATTTTCAACATCATAGAAGCATAGCTTAAGTTTCTGTTTACAGATTACCGTTTTTAATGTTTTAGTGTTAATATAGATAGCATTACCAAAATTAATATTTTGTTAGCATTTAAGTAAGCAGTATAATCTCAAGTATTATTTTTAGCGTGAAGTTTTAAACATTTTATTGAAACTCACCTAAATATACTCTTTTTTCCCCTAGTGTGGTGGATTTCACTGATATATTCTGTAAACTTGCTTATACTGTTTTATTATAAAGAAGTATTCAATACTCTTAATAAAGATATGTTAATATTTTAAATGATTTCTCATTGGAGACATAGAGAAGAAGAAAAAGTTAACTCTGGTGCCACTGCCACACTTAAAATTTTTTAACCTCTGGAAATTTGGCATGTCACATTAGTAGTATAGCTTGAGGTCTGTTACAAAGTATGAGGAGAGCCTGTCATATTGACAGTATGACACTCAACTGTAATCTTGAAGGCTTAATTGGGGAGATACATTTTTTTTCTAAAAGGTGATTTCCAAAGAACTCCAGATTAACTAAGTATTTGTTTTTAAATTTTTTAAAAAATTTTTAATTGGCAATAATAAATATAAAAGTTTATGGGGTACAACGTGATGTTTCCATACAGTATTCATTGTGGAATGGACAAATCAGGCTAATTAACATAGCCATCACCTCACATACTTATCATTCCTTTGTGGTGAGAACATTTAACGTCCACTCTTTGAAATATACATCATTATTAACTATAGTCACCTTGCTGTGCAGTAGATCACCAGAACTTATTTTTCATGTCTACCTGATACTTTGTACCCTTTGACCAACATACCCTCTTCCTGCTCACCCCCACTCCCAGTGCTTATATTTTTATGTCGATCTCAGTTCTTTAATATTCTCTCTGATTTTCTTTCCTTGTAGAGAAATTAAGTTTTTATTCACTATTACTTGCTCCTAGGGGGTTTTTAGAGATTTTAAAAATAAAACACAGAGGACATCAAAAAGTTTCTCCTATATAAAGGGGGATCCAAAGCCCTTCAAATCAGAAAGACAGTTTCCTTTTGTTCTTTGGTGGCTGGCCACTCCATTTCCATCCTTGTGTTGGGTGCCTCTTTTCTTTGCTGCTGCCGTTTTGTTTTGGTGCCTTTCCTCTGTGGAGGATTTTATGTATATGTATAGCTCTGTATATCTTTCATTCTGTTCATGATATAAGGAAATCTTTGGGTTCATACTTGTATGCTAGTGGGTAATTTACTCAGTTATACTTTTTTTTTTTTTTTTGAGTTGGAGTCTCACTCTGTTGTCCACACTGGAGTGCAGTGGCCGCTCCCGGCCACCGCAGCCTCGACCTGCTGGGCTCTGGCGATCCTTCTGCCTCAGCCTTCTGAGTAGCTGGAACTTACAGGCACATGCTACCTCGCCCAGCTAATTTTTTTTTATTTTTATTGTAGAGATGAGGTCTCACCAAGTTGCCCAGGCAGGTCTCGAACCCGCGGGCTCAGGCAATCCACTCACTTCGGCCTCCCAAAGCCTGGGATTACAGGCTGAGCCACCGAGCCCGGCCACTCAGTTACACTTTTGTCAAATAGCAGGTCTTAATGCAATGCTCAAGTGTTTATCATGTTCTTTCTATATTACTTTCTTATTCTACCCTTACTTCTAGCCCATTGAAGGCTGGATTTTCTTTCATAGTTCCTTCCTCACTTTTTCCCCCTTCAGTTCTGCCTGTGAAATTGAGGGCCCAGTTTTTGGCTTCCTGAAAAGAGTGATCAGGGTTTCTCACTTGGCAGTCTCCCTGAACTAATCTTCCCTAGGGTATATAGCATCTGTTTGTCACCCTTCTCAAAGCTACTTCTTCCCTTTAATCCTTCTGTAGGTGTGACTTCCCTCTGGATCACTAGCATACTCATGTTGGCTGCCTACAGTTGTACTTCCTCTTAATCTTTATAGTTTACCACTAATTCTCTGCTCCTCTTTCTGGTCACTACCTTAGTAGACTCTCTGTTTCCCCGGGATACCTGCATTGGTCTGTTATATCTACTTCTTTAAAACTTTTATTTTATAAATAGGGATCACATTTTAATCTAGTCTAAAACAAAACATGAGGTAATTTCCAATAAATTATGAAAGTAAGTTACCTCCTCACAGCACTCTTATATTACAGTTTGTTTGTAGTGGAAAATTCAGGACCTCCTGGTATGTCTTGCTGTCTGTTGATGTCCCCTGAATTGTTTCTCCGTCTCCTTTTGGTTCTGTTTTCTTTCCTCTCTTGTTCTGATTCTTTTTCCTTCTTTTACCTTTTTTCTCTGTCTTCCACCTTCCTCTCCTCATCATAAAATTTAAAAATTTACATAATTTATAGACATTTTATGTCAGCTTTTCATATGTTTAGAATTGGAGACATTGACAACTTTATATTTCTTTATCAGATTGTTTCAAATCTCAGATTATTTAATTTCCAGATGTGATGAGCTTTTGATATATAAAAGATTATACAAAATCACTTAATGTGCTATGAGAAGTTATGAGTCAGCAAGCAAGTTTAGAGAAGGAAAGAGTTGTGCTAGACTGCTTGCATGTAGTCTCCACATACAAAGCTACTGTAGTATTCCAACCTGTTGAAGAGGAATTCAGCTAGAAAGACAGTTTGGGATTCCTAACTCCTAAAGTGAGATGTGAAATATGAATTCTTTATATTTTCAATCTATTTGGATGGAAGTACAACTTATGTCTTGTTTTAAATAATGGAATAAGCTCTGAGGGACTGTAACTGAAACCGAGCAAGAGAAATCCAGTTTTATAGGAAATTGTTTTGAGATGTCAGTTATAGTTTTCCTGTCTGTGTATATAGCTAAGGTTATATATGCTTAATCCTTGCAAACACTTAAAAGAGATGAATGGGCTCTGGAGTGATTGTGGCAGGTTAAAAAACAAACACTTACATTTTAGACCTGCATATTTTTGTTGTTTTGGATTGCAATTGTTCATCCCTAGAGCTCTGAACATTATACTGTTACATTCAGTAATATCTAATGATGAAATCTTGTTTGTTATTGCCATTCACGTTTTTTTCATTTGGAATCATAATCAAGTTGTATTTCAGTTATAATACAAATCAGCAGGAAGATTATTTAAGAAATAGTATTAGTGTAATTGGTTAACTGTTTGGAAGAGGGAGGGAATATGTTTAGAGCCTCAACTCACAACAGTCATCAACAGAATTCCAGATGAATAAACAATTAAATGAAAAACCAGTGAGATGCTTTTTAAAAACTAGAACAAAATAAAAATGAAATTCTGATGAAGTGAAAGATTTTCTGTATCAGAAGTAGAAGATGACATCTCAAAACAAACAAAAATAGATTTTATTACTTAAAATAAAAAACAAACAAAAACACTTAGGGTTTTTTCCAGTATACCTAATCCAATTTAAAAGACAATCAGGACAGAATAAAGTTTGAATGGTTATGCAGTCATTAATGGGGTTAAAAAATGCAAAAATAGTTACACAGTTTCACACAGAGAACTACACATACCACACAAAATCCTAATCTTAGAAAAAGAGAATGGAAGAAAAATACACTAAAAATGTTGCTTTTGTCTAATGTTGGGAATGAGGAGTATGGATGATTTTCAAATTATTTGTTTCTTTTTCATGTATTTTTTTGGCCCCTCTGAAATGGGCAATTTACTTTTAAAATATTTCTTTTAAAGTTTCTTACTGAATCAAGTCCAAATACTTCATAATTTCTCTCCAACCTGACTTTTCAGCTTATCTTCTCTTTCCTCCTTTCTTACACACAGCTCCCTGCCAGGGACTGCCACAGTTCTTTTACAAAACTTTAAAAAGTTTAAATGTGAATTTTTTCCACTTTACTACATGACCCACCGCATCTTGTTTATATTAGGTCCAGCTGCATCACACATTTAAGTTATTTGCCTATTCCTGAAAGATGTCCTTACTTGCAGCCCTTGCCTGATAGCAATGGAGTCCCTTGGAGTACTTGCTGTTCTCTTAAAAGTCTGTCCTATCGATTTTCCTTGTCTTTAACTGTATCCTTTAGCAATAATGCTTTCCTTTTTCCTCTGCTTGTTGAACAACAGCTTTCAAGACCATAATTAGGCCATCCCAGGTTACTTTCTTTTTCTGGAGTTTTGGTTTTTTTACCCCATTTTACCTTGTACTTCCAGTATAGCATTTATCACAGTTTGTGTGTACTATATTTTTTAATCATGTATGTCTTTCTTTTCCAGTAAATGTTCAGCCTCTGATGGACAACTGTATCTTATGCACCTTTGTATCTCCCAGTGTGCTATGTTAGCAAATATTTATGATTTTAAGTTGATTTAATTAATAATTTGTCACGGTTTAAATCACTAGTCAGAAAGGTGTTTAGTCCATTTTTACCCAAATGTATTTCTTCTTGTTTGATATTGTAATCTTAATGCATTGTCTTTTTTTAAAAAAGATTTTTACATATTAAAAATAAAAGCATATTATAGAAAAATTATTAAAATACAAAACAATTTACTTCCTTCTACATAACTCATTTTTGGTCTTCTTTATTCTTTTTTCATATACATAGTTTTTTATTTGCTTGTTTTGGTCTAAGTTATGTTGTATAGTATACTCTTTCTAATATTCATGTAATCATTTATTCAACAGATGTTAATTAAACACCAATTATCAAACAGATACTCTTTTAGAACTCTGGGGCTATAGCAGTAAACAAACTAATAAAAAATATTTGTTTTTATAAGGCTCATATTGTAGTAGAGGGAGACGCTAATAAATATATATTTGCTAGCATGTGTATGTGTATAGGAGAATAGGGAGTATGTATGTCAGGAAGAAGATCGCAGTTTCAAATAGGTTGGTTGATCAGGAGACCTTCACCAAGGTAACATCTGAATAAAGACCTGAATTATGCTTTGAGCCATGTGGGTATCTGAGGACAAAACATTTATTTATAGTGAAGGAAGCTAAATGTCCAGCAAAAAGAGGGTGTGTATTATCATTTTTAAATTATCATCAAGATTTTATTGTATAGCCAAAAAATATTCTGTTGTTAGTGTGTAATGACTTGGGAAAATGCCCAACATACAACATTAAATGGGAAAAATAAAATATAAAACTAATTTTATCCTAATTTAAAATAAATTTCAAATACATATGATGTACAAATACATGAGTGTTAGTAGGAGAAAATACAACAGACGTTACTGTTTACAAGAGGTGCCCTTTGCCGGGCTCGGTGGCTCAGCCTGTAATCCCGTGCTTTGGGAGGCTGAGGTGAGTGGATTGCCTGAGCCTGAGGGTTCGAGACCCGCCTGAGCAATTTGGTGAGACCTCATCTCTACAATAAATCAAAAATTAGCCGGGCGTGGTAGCGCGCGCCTGTAGTTCCAGCTACTTGGAAGGCTGAGGCGGAAGGACTGCAGAGCCCAGCAGGGCGAGGCTGCAGTGGCCAGGAGTGGCCACTGCACTCCAGTCTGAGTGACAGAATGAGACTCCAACTCAAAAAAAAGAGATGCACTTTAAGTATACAGATACAGAATAAATAAAAATGAAAGGAAAAAAGATACATTAAGCAAACACTAATCAGTAGAAAACTGGAAAGATTCTATTAATATCAGACAAAATAGTCTTCAGAACAGAGTATTAGTGGTGATAAAGAGAATATTTTACTCTGATAAAAGTACCAGTTCATCAAAAAAGACATAAAATTCTAAATATGTATTTACACTAATAATGGAGTATCAATATATGTGAAGCAAGAGTTGATTGAATGAAAAGGAGAAACAAAAGTTAATTTTATAAACTTGCCAGTTAATAACTGAGAAATTATTACATTTTAAGTTTCTATACTAAATTTCAGAAAAGTATTTATGCTTGTATGTTGTCAACCTTTTTCTTTCAGTATCATCCTGCTCACTGATTTTTTAAAAATCTGAATCCCTTCACTCATTTATATTTGTTTTTTCACTATTTTATTATATGTGTATTCTCTAATTGTGCAGTCAGTTAAGTCTTTCTGTTATCTGATATTGGCACATAATGGAAATGTTGGTTTGTAGTAAGATAGACCTAGATTTAAGTTCTGGTTCCTCTTCCAGGTTTGTTTTTCTTTGTACCTCATTTTGTAAGTAGTGTTTATAAAACAGTGTATGAGCACTCAATATATGATGATAACATTTTTATCTGGGAGAGTTTTGTTTTAGTATTTTTTGGTTTGTTTGATTTGGCTTGAGGTTACTAGAGCCTTCTTGTTGCTCACTATACATGCTATTAAAGTTGTTTTTTCACCTTCTTTCCTAATAGAAAATAACTACCTTTCTGTGTTTCCTCACTTCTGGAGCCCCAGATGCTATACGTTAGTCCCTCTCTATCCATGGGGGATTGGTGCCTGAACTCCAGAAGATAGCAAAATCCAGGGATGCTCAAGTCCCTCATATGAAATGGTGTAGTTTTTGCATATAACTACATACATCCTCCTTCTTATTTTAAATTATCGCTAGATTATTTGTAATACCTAATACAGTTAAATGCTGCATAAATAGTTGTTATACTCTTTTGTTCATGGAATGACGACAAGAGAAAAAGTATGCATGTTCAGTACAGATACAGCCATTCTTTTTTTTTTCTGTTTACCTTTGATTCACGGTTGGCGAATCTGTGGATGCACAACACAAAGATATGGAGGACTGATTGTGTATCCATACACCATGCTTGCTGAATTTTCTGCAGTCTCCCAGGTTATCAGTCTGCCATTGACCATCATTAACACTGATAGTGGCTAATTAGTTATTGGAGAACTAATAAAAAGGAAACATAAACCATGACAGATTGGTTTGGTTAAGTAAAATAATATTGATTATTGTCATTTATATGAGCTATTTAGCATTCATGCCTGATTATGTTGCTACAAAGTAATGATTATCACCAAAATTATGTCAATTTAAGGCTGTAACTTAAGTAAATCTTATATATCATGTAGTTAGTTCAGCTAATATGTACTCAGATATCATAACTAGTGCTCAAGATACATGGATGTTAACTTATAACTTGAAATGCTTCCTGGGGAAGAAGTTTATGTATTATGAAGGGTATGTAGTATATAAAGTATATGCTTTAGAATAGTTCACACATTCCTTTATGACATCAAGAAAAGACAATCACAAATTCAGATATGTGACAGTCTCAAGACAACTTCTTGGCTTATCTTCTTCAAAAAGGGAATACCATAAGGGGAAAAAAAGGTGGAGGGGCTGCTCTAGACAAGAAAAGTAACAGCCATTTACAAGCATGAACCTAGAGTTGATGTGGTTTTTAGAGGTAAATGCTCCATAGGACATTCTTGAGATAATTAAGGAAAATGTGAATGTGGACTGAAGAATATATCATACTGTGGAATTATTGTTAATTTTCTTAGGTGATATGGTGAAAGTGTGGTTATTTAGAAGAGATTGCTTATTCTTAGAAGATGTCAAATTTTTTTTATTGTAATGTATACAGCTTTTAAATGGAAGGCCAAAATACATGGAATATAGTACACACACACACACACACACATATATATATATATAAAATATGTGTATATAGAAAGAAAATAATTTGCAAATAATGTTGAATCTAGGTAAAGCATGTACTTTTTTGTTGTTGTTTTAACCATTTTTATGATAAAAAGTTGGAAAATACTTCTACACATTTGGCAATTAAAAATATACCTTCACGGAAGAAATCATTGTAGCAGGGACATGGTACCTTGCACCTGCAATCTCAACTAACAGAGAAACTGAGACAGAAGTACATGAACCCTGGAGACTAACCTGGGCAACATAGTGAGACCCTGTCTCTATTTTTTAAAAAAGAAGAAATCATGATGAAAATTAGAAAACATGAGAATTATATGATAATGAAAAGATTCTATATCAAAACTTGTAGATGTAGCTAATTGATACTTACTGGCTTGTACTAGAAGGACGAAGGTTGAACATTAATGAACCAATATTTCTATTTTAGATGAACAATGAACAACATAATTAACCCACAGAAAATAGGAATCGAAATTGGTAAATAGAAAATTAAAACAAATTGATAAAATGGAAAATGAAAATATGATAGGATCAGTAACACCTGATTTGGTTTCTTTGTGAACCCCTGTTAAATGTTTAGGGCTCAGGAATGGCAAGATCAAGAAAAAAGTATAAGCAAATAATATTAGGAATAAAAAAAGAGACATAACTCTATGGATATAACAGAGATCAAATACAAAGAGAATATTATAAACAACTTGATGCCCATAAATTTGAAAAATTGAATATTGTATTCAATGATTTAAATTATTTCAGTAACAGAAAACCTGATTGCTCTTGAACCATTAGAGGGTAATTGAATCATTAAAAATGGCTTGTAAAGAAAATACCAAGCCCAAATCCTTTATATATGGAATCTACCAAAGATCCTAGGAGCAGACAATTCCAGATTTATACAGATTCAGAAATTAGAAAAGAGGGACATCTCTATGGTAGTATAAAAATGTGCTTACAGACTTTTGATACTCTTTTCTTCAAGTAGTGGAGCCGAATTCCCTTCCCTCCCTTTAAACTTGGGGTGGACCTAATGATACAGACTAACAGAAGAACATAAAACGCAGAAATAATAGTATGGGATTTCGACGAATAGTTCATAAAAGGTACTGCAACTTTTTTCTCACTGTCTCTCTTGAATTATTTATTCTGGGAGAAGGCAGCCACCACATCATGAGATAAAAAGCTTATGGAGAGGCTCTGTGGTGAGGAACTGAGGCCTCCTGACAACAGAACCCCTGCTGACATCCTGACTGAAATCTCATGGTAAATTTACAGACAGATCTCACCTGCCCAAGTCACTCCCAAGTTTCTGACACCCAGAAGCAATTAGATAGCAAATGTTTGTTTGTTTAAACCATTTAATTTTTAAGTAGTTTATTACACTGCCATAGGTAACTAATATACATTCTTGCTTATTTTGTGAGACTGATAATAATCTTGGCACCCAGATAGATAGAATATAAAAATGGCCTTTAATTTTACTGTGCTGCTTATAAACATAGGAACAGAAAGTTCAAAACAACAATTAGCAAGTTTAACTCACAAATGTATAAATATATAATAATACAGCTTAGCCAGCTTGAGTTTATAACAGTAGTACAAAATATGGTTCCTTAGAAAGTCTGGGGCTTCTGGGCAAGATGACGACGGATCAAGTCAGACTGTGAGAGTCCCGGCAAAAGCGAGTGTCCATAAAGACTCTGCGTGAATGGGTGTGTGCTGGTGGGTGAGTGAAAGACCACCTGAGGGGAGACTCGGGTTCATGCGTGCAGGGCTCTTCTCTGGAGGTGACTGTAAGCCACCACCACCCTGAGATTGGAGACCCGGGTGCGCGGGCTCGTCTAGCGTTCTCGGGGCTCTCTTGAGAGACGGCAGCAGAGAACACCTGCTGCTCACCACCTGGCACCGGCCCATGCCATCACCTGCAGTAGCAGACCAGGCACGGTGGAGAAGGCAGGTCATGGAAAACTGGAATGAAGCTCCAGCACCGGTGACAAGACCCGGATGGAAGCCATTTTCTCAGTCCCAAGGCCTGGCAGAGACTTGTATTGCCCTGCCCACCTCTGCCCAGCCTCCATCTTGGGACCCAGAGCCTATCTTCTCATCAAACTCGGAGAGATAGATACCCCTCCCCACGCTGGAACAGGCACAGACACGTGGGATCTGAGTGGGAGACTTGACAGCAGCAGCAGTGAGTAGGGTGAGTCCGGATCACAGAAATGACCAGAGAGCAAGTTTGTTTGTTTTTTTTCTTGTTTGTTTTTTTACTTTTAGCTTTTTTTCTTCTCTCTTTCTTTCTGTTTTTGTTTACATTTTTGTACTTGCTTTGTTTCTGTTATTTTAATTTTAATTTTTTTTTTGTAGTTTTTCTGTTTATGTATAGGCACAGGGGTTTTTTTGTTTGTTTGTACGATTGTATGTTTTTGTCTTTTTCCTTTTTTTCTGTCTGTGTTTCTTTCTCTGTTTATTCGTTGGTTGATACACCTGTCTGTTTTCCCTCTTCTTCTGTCTCTCCCCCTTTCTTTTGTCGACTTCTTTCCTTTTTCCATTCTTTTCCCTTTTCTTATCTCATTTTGCTTTCAGGGGACAAAGAAACACCCCCCACTAATGGACAGATTGTAAGGCAGTGGGAAGTGGGTTCTGGGGGGCCCATACACCTGTCAGCAGATACTGGGATCTGCAGACAGCTTCTGAATCACAGCTTCCCCCTTAATTAAATCTCAAAACTGCAAAAAGCACAGGCCCCAGTCCAGCCTCAGAATTGAACAAAACCAGGGGATCTACATAAGAATAGAAGATTGAACAAACAGAAATAAAAGCTATCCTCCCCATCACTGGACAACAAAATTAAGCAAGAGGTAAAAAGGGGGGCGGAAAACCTGCACAAATGAAGAAGAAGCAAAGGAAGAATATGAGTCTCTCACAGACCCTGGAAGGTCAGCTACTGAGAGCATAGACTCCAGCATAGACGATGACAAGCCCCCAGAATGACTGTTCTCAAACCACAAACCCAGATAGCAAGATAATAATAGAGTGAATAAATAAAAATGAGGAGAGATGAGGAAAGAATGAAGAAATTGACAGCTGAGATAACAGCAACAAAGTATACAGTGAATGAAATAAACAACAAACTGATAAGCATGGAAGGCAGAATTAGCAAGCAGAAGAATCTCAGAGCTTGAGGACCAGAAAATCTGTTCATATAATTTACCACATTAGCAGATGAGGGAAGACAAATTCTTTTGATTATCTAAATTGATGCTGAAAAAGAATTAGCATTCATTATCTGTTTATTGCAAAACTATTAGCAAATTAGGAATAGAAGAGAATTTAGTGAAGGCTTTCTACAAAGAAATTACAAAAAGTACACAGTCAGCCCTCCATATTCACAGGTTCAATCAAACCACAGATCCAAAACAGTTGAGGGGGAAAAAAACACCAAATAATAGAAAAGAACAATAAATAATACAAATTTTTAAAATATAACAACTATTTACATAGCATTTACATTGTATCAGTTATTGTAATAACCTAGCAAAAATTAAATTATATAAGAGCATTTGCATAGATTATATAAAAATACTATACCATTTTATATCAAGGGCTTGGGCTTTTGTGGATTTTTGTATCAGTGGGAGTCCTGGAACCACAACTGTACATTTTAGTGAAAAAGTTAAAGTAAAAGCATCCTCTTTAAAATTAGAAACAAGAAATGTACAAAGTTATTATTAGTACATTCAGAAGTAAAATAAAATAAGTAAAACTTAGGGATAATTAGAAGAAACAAACTTACCATAGGTTAATCTATATAGAAAACTCAATATGCACAAAATTATTGAGATAGTCTAGCAAGTCTATTTATCTTTTTTATATACAGCAATAAAAATAGATAAAATGTAATTTAAAACCATTTCCAATAACAAATAGGTTTTTGGAACTAAATCTAACTATAGATGTATAAGACTTTATTATAGAAGGTTTTAAAACCTTACTGAAAGATTTTAAATAATTTAGACCTAAATAAATGGAGACATATCCCATGTTCATTGAAATAAAGACTACCATAAAGAGTTTTCATTTCTCACTAAGTGTACAGATTCAGAGTAATAATCAAAGTGGTATTTTTCAGAAAACCAATCTGATTTTAAGCTTTTTGTGGAAGAGAAAATGGCCTAGGTAGCCAGGATGCTTCTAAAAAAGGACAAAGTTAGAAACTTACCTTATCAAGTCATCATGCCAAGACTAATTATAATATTTGGGGCAGTTTGGTATTTGCACAAGGTTAAATAACTGAAGGAGAAGAAGAATTGAGCCTAGGAAAAGACCTATGCATACAGGACAAAGAAGAACTTCAAACAGTATGAAGAACGGACTGTTTAATAAGTGATGCTGATATAATTGATTACCAATACAGAAAAAAATGAAATGAATTCAAGTTTACCCCTTAATCTATAATCAATTCTAGGTGACTTAAAAACTATAAAAGAAAACCTTAAAAAATATTAAAAGAAAATATACCTGGAGCTTGGAAGGAGAGAAAGTAAGAGGAAAAAACCTTGAGAGAAGCAGTTATTTTCATTCAAGGGACTCAGCCAGCCCAAGCAACCTTGTAGGGAAAGGATCAAGAGAATAAATACCCTGATCTCTTCCTCTCCCCCTTGTCTCAGACATCATGCAGGGTCTCCTATTGGCCAAATCCACTTGGAATGCAGAGATCAGAAGGGTCCATCAGGTAGTGCATACAGATCAGTTTCTTGGGGAAGAAAGGAAGACAGAGAAGGGTCATGAATAAAACTGGAAGGGTCAATCAGCATATCTTCCAAAATTGGACCAATCTATGCAAACCATTTTGTAACTTGTTTTACGTGTTATTAACTATTCTCCTATGATGTTATTTTTATTTAATTTTTTATTTTAAAGATGTGGGCTACAGTTTAGGTTTAGGTATGCAATTGTTCATTATGCAGGTACCCTTGTTGATGAAGTGTGCCCCCTCCCCTCCCCACAGTTTCCCACTACTGCCAAGCCCTTTCTTATAGTATTATAATTGTTTAAGGTCCGCTTATGAGTGAGAACATGTGGTGCTCAGTTCTTTATTTCTGTGATAGATCACTCAGTATTGATGTTCTTTTTAATCATTATGTACCAGCCCGTAAAATGATTGACTATAAATTATTCAAAGAATATCATACCATGCAGTACTTAATATGTTTTTAATTGTTTTACTATTAAATTAATGCAACGTAAAAAAAGAAAATACAGACTTAAAAAACAGGATGCCAAGATAGTCTCAGAGTTAGGAAAAATGCAAATGCACTTATCAGGAAGGAAAAGATAGTCACTTCTGATTATATTTTTTAATTGAACTTTTGATTTTAAGTTAACTTTTGATCCATATGCAATTATAAGAAATAAAGAGAGATCTTGTGTACCCTTTATGCAGTATTCCCCAGGGGTGACATCTTACAAATCTGTAGTACAACCAAGACATTGATATGGTCTGGACAAAACATTTCCATCACAACAAAGCTCCCTCATGATGCCCTTTTACAGTCATACCCACTCCTTCTTGCCTTCAGAACCCCCTTAACTCCTGGCAATCACTAATCTGTTCTCTATTTCAAAAAATTTTGGTCATTCAGTGGCTCAGCCTGTAATCCCAGCGCTTTGGGAGGCCGAGGTGAGTGGATTGCCTGAGCCCGCGGGTTCGAGGCCCTCCTGGGCAACTTGGCGAGACCTCATCTCTACAATAAATCAAAAACTCAGCTGGGCATGGTAGCACGTGCCTGTAATTCCGGCTACTCGAAGGCTGAGGTGGGAGGATTGCCGGAGCCCAACAGGTCAAGGCTGTGGTGGCCGGGAGCGGCCACTGCACTCCAGTCTGGGTGAGTGGATTGGTTGAGCCTGCGGGTTCGAGACTTAGCCTGGGCACCTTGGCGAGACCTTGTCTCTACAACAAATAAAAAAATTAGCCAGGTGTGGTAGCATGGAAAGCTACGTGGAAAGCTGAGGCAGAAGGATTACTGGAGCCCAGCAGGTTGATGCTGAAGTGGCTGTGAGTGTGCCACTGCACTCCAGCCTGGGCAACAGAGTGAGACTACAACTAAGAAAAAAAAGATTTTTATATAGATGAGATCACAAGTAATCTTTTGGGATTGACTTTTTTTACTCGGGATAATTATCTGAATATTTGTCCAGGTTATTCTAGTTATCAATAATTTATTTCTCTTTATTGTTGAATAGTATTTCAAGATATGGATATACCACAGTTTAACTATTCACCCCCTGTAGGATTTCTAGATTGATTCCAGTTTTTTGGCCTTTAGGAAAAAAGTGACTATAAACATTTATATACAAGTTATGTGAATATAATATACATTTTTCTGTGATACATGCCCAAGATTGCAATTACTGGGTCATATGTAGTCACGTTTAATTTCTTAAAAGATTGAAAATCTTTTCCAGAATGGCTGTACCATTTTACATTTTCACAATGTCTCAGTGATCCAGTTTTTCCACATCCTTGCCAGTATTTGGTGCTGGCACTCTTTAATTGTAGCCATTCTTACAGATGTATAGTCATATATTGTTGTAGTTTTTATTTGCATCTCTCTAATGACTAATTATGTTGAATATCTTTTGCTGTTTACCATTTATACAAACATCTGTGCTGTTTGTATATATTATTTGGCAATATATTTTTTCAAGTCTTTAGCATATATTCTAATTTAATTGTATGCTTTTTTACTGTTAAGTTTTGAGATTATTTTTATATATTCTAAATATTAGTCCTTTGTTACATGTAAGTATGAAATATTTTTCTTACACTGAAGCTTATCTCTTTTTTGTGTGGCTAATATGTTAAAAAATAGACTTTACGTCTTAGAACAGTCTTAGGTTCACAGCAAAATTAAGCAGAAGTTACAGAAATTTCCCAGGTATTCCCTGACCCTCCTAGTGCATAGTGTCCCCCATTATCAACATTCTATACCAGAGTTTTACATTTGTTAAACTTGATGAACTTTTACTGACATGTTATCACCCACAATCCATAGCTTACATTAGGCTGTACTCTTGGTGTTATACATTCTATGGGTTTGGACAAATGTGTAACAACATGTATTCACCATTATAGCTTCATACACAGTAGTTTTACTGCCCTAAAAATTCTCTATGTCCTGATTGTAAACACCTCCATCCCCTGTAATCCTTGTCAGCTACTGATCTTTTTACTTTCTCCATAGTTTTGCCTTTTCAAGAATGTCAGTTGTAATCATACAATATGTAATCTTTTCAAATTATTAATATGCTCCTTTCACTTATTAATTTGCATTTAAATTTACTTCATGTTGTTTTGTGGCTTGTATAGTTCATTTCTTTTTTAGCACTAAGTAATATTCTGTTGATGGATGTGCTACAGTTTATTTATCCATTTAACTCCTGAAAGACATTTTGTTGCTTCTAAGTTTTGACTATTATGAATAAAGCTACTATAAACATATTTGTACAGATTTTTGTGTGAACATAATGTTTCATCTCCTTTGGGAAAGTGTCAAGGAGTGGAATTGCTAGGTCATATGGTAAGAATATGTTTAGTTTTGTAAGAAACTGCCAAAATGTCTTCTAAGTGTGTGTCATTTTGTATTCCCGCCAAGCAAGGAGTGAGAGTTCCTGTTGTTCCATATCCCTGTCAAACATTTGTTGTCAGGGTTCTAGATTTAGGCCATTTTAATAGGTGAGTAGTGGTATTTCATTTGCATTTCCCTTATGACATACGATGTGGAGCATCTTTTCATATTCTTATTTGATGTCTGTACATCTCCTTTGGTGAAGTATCTTTTGGGTCTTTGCCCTTTTCAAATGAGGTTGTTTGTGTTTTTATTGTTGAGTTATAAGAGTCTTTATATGTTTTAGATAACAGTTCTTTATCCAATGTGTCTTTTACAAATATTTTTTCTCAGTCTGTGGCTTTTTCATTTGTCTTGACAGTGTCTTTTGTTGAACAGAAATGTTTAATGAAGACAGCTCATTTTTTTCCATAATGGAGCATGCAGTTGGTGTTATATCTAAAAAGTCATCACCAAACCCAAGGTCACCTAGTTGTCTTCCTACACTATCTTCTAGGAGTTTTATAGTTTTACATTTTACATGTAGGTCTGTGATCTGTTTGAGTTAATTTTTGTGGAGGGTATAAGATCTGCCTCTGATTATTTTGCATGTGGATGTTGGTTGTTGCAGTACTACTTGTTGAAAAGACTCTTTTCTCTATTGTATTGTCTTTACTCCTCTGTCAAAGATCAGTTGACTGTATTTCTTTGGCTCTTCTGAAAGAGACTTTAGAGAATTAGTATAATTCTTTATATGTTTGGTAGAATTCACAGTGAAACCATTTTAACCTGTTGGCTTTTGTTTTGGGATGGTTATTAATTATTGATTCAGTTTATTTAGTAGATAAAAGCCTATTCAGATTTTCTGTTTCTCTTCTAGTTTTGGCAGATTGTGTCACCCAGGAATTGGTTCATTTCATGTACATTATCAAATTCGTTTGCATAGAGCTGTTCATATAATTTCTTGATTATCCTTCTAATGCTGTGAGATCTGTAGTGATGTCCTTTCTTTCATTTCTGATATTAGTAATTTGTGTCCTCTTTTTTTATTGCCCTCTTTTCTTAGTTTCCTAAGATGGAAATTTAAGTTATTGAACTTTTTTTTTTTTTTTGAGTTGGAGTCTCACTCTTGTCACCCAGGCTGGAGTGCAGTGGCACAGAGTCTCACTCTCGCCCAGGCTGGAGTACAGTGGCACACTCATGTCCACCCCAGCATCGACCTGCTGGGCTCCAGCGATCTTTCCACCTCAGCCTTCCAAGTAGCTGGAACTACACGCACATGCTATCATGCCCAGCGATTTTTAAAATTTATTGTAGAGATGAGGTCTTGCCAAGGTGCCCAGGCAGATCTTAAACCCGTGGGCTCAGGCAATCCACTCCCGTCAGCCTCCCAAAATGCTGGGATTACAGGCTGAGCCACCGAGCCTGGCCAGGTTATTGATTTTAGGTCTTCTTTTCTAATATGTGTTGCTTTCAATATTATACATTTCTTTCTAAGTACTGTTTTTGTTGCTTTTCACTTTTTTTTAAGGACAAGGTCTCACCCTGTCACCCAGTCTAGACTACAGTGACCTAATTATAACTCACTGCAGCTTCAAACTCCTGGACTCAAGTGAGCCTCCCATGTTAGCCCCCCAAGTAGCTGGGACTACAGGTATGTGCCACCACACCCAGCTAATTGGTGTGTGGGATTTGTATGTGTAGATGAGGTCTTACTGTGTTGTCCAGGCTGGTCTCAAACTCCTGACCTCAAGTGATCTGCCTTGGCCTCCCAAAGTACGGGGGATTACAGATGTGAGCCACTGTGCCTGATATGTTATTTAGAATTGCTTTGTTTAATTTTCACATATATTGGGATTTTTTCAGCTATCTGTATTTTTATTTCTAGTTTAATTCCGTTGTAGTCTGAGAGCAGATGCTGTATGATTTGTATTTTTTTTTTAATGTATTAAGATGTGTTTTGTGGCCCAGAATGTGATCTGTCTTGGTGAGTGTTAAATGTGAGCTTGAGAACAATGTATATCCTGCTATTGTTGCTTGAAATGTTTTATAAAAGTTTATTATATCCAGTTGATTGATGGTGGTGTTGTGTTGAGTTCAACGATGTCCTTACTGATTTTGTGCCTGCTAAATCTGCCTGTTTCTGATAGAGGGGTATAGAAGTCTACAGATATAATAGGATTCATCTGTTTTTTCTTGCAGTTCTTTCAATTTTTGTCTTGTATAGTTTGACTGCTGTTAGGCTCAGACACATTAAGGATTGTTATGTCTTCTTGGAGAATTGACTTCTTTATTACTATCTAGTACCCTTCTTTATACTCGATAGCTTTCCTTGCTTTGAAGCCTGCCCTGTCTGAAATTAATATATTTACTCCTGCTTTCTTTTGAGTAGTGTAAGCATGATGTATCTTTTTCCATCCATACACTTTAAATCTGTATGTTTTTATATTTAAAATGAGCTTTTGTGGATAGCATGTAGTTGGGTCTTGTTTCTTGATCCACTCTGACAATCTCTGTCTTTTAATTGGTGCATTGACATTCAGAGTGATTCCTTATGTAGTTGGATTAATATTTATAATATTTGTTATTGTTTCCTGTTTGTTGACTTTGTTATTTGTTCTTATTTTGGCTTCCACTCTTTTTTGCCTTTTGTGGCTTTAATTGGGCATTTCATATGATTCAATTTTACCTTCCTTAATTAATATATTAGTTATATTTCTTTCTTTTGCTTTTATAGTGGCTGCCCTAAAACTTGCAATATATGTTTACAAGTAATCCAGATTCACTTTGTGTGTGTGTGTGTGTGTGTTGGAGTCTCACTCTGTCACCCAGACTGGAGTGCAGTGGCCACTCCCGGCCACCGCGGCCTCGACCTACTGGGCCCCGGTGATCCTTCCGCCTCCGCCTTCCAAGTAGCTGGAGCTACAGGCATGCGCTACCACACCCGGCTGATTTTTTGACTTATTGTAGAGATGAGGTCTCACCAAATTGCCCAGGCGGGTCTCAAACCTGCGGACTCAGGCAGTCCACTCACCTCAACCTCCCAAAGCGCGGGATTACAGGCTGAGCCACCGAGCCCAGCTCAGATTCACTTTTAAATAACTCTGTTCCTGGCTGGGCATGGTGGCTCAAGCCTTTCATCCCAGCACTTTGGAAGACAAAGGCAGGAGGATCAGCCTGAGCCACTATTCAGACCCCATCTCTGATAAGTAAAAAAATTTAAAGAAACAAAAACCTGCTTTATAGGTAATGTGAGTACTGTATAATAACAGAACAAACCTAATTCTTGTCTCTAGTCCTTATTACTTTTATAAATTATTACTGTTATTTATTTTGTATATAGAAGCATGCATGTGTGTATAAAGCATTATGAATATATTGTTCCTGTGATTATTTTGAAGACATTTTCTGTTGATTAATTAAAAATAAGAAAAATAAACATTTTATTTTACCTTCACTTTTTCCTTCTCTCATACTTTTCCTTTATTTATGTAGATCTTAGTTCTGGCCTTTATCATTTTCCTTCTAGCTGGAGAATTTCATTTAACAGTTCTTTCAAGGCAAGTCTACCAGCAACAAATTCCCTCAATTTTCGTTTGTGTGAGAAAGTATTTCTTCTTCATTTTTTGAAGAAACGGTTCACAGATTTTACTATTCTATGTTGGTGGGTTTTATCCTCTTAACACTTTAAATATTTTACTCTCTTCTTGCATGATTTCTGAGAGTCAGATATAATTCTTGTCTTTGTTCCTATGTAGTAGGTATGGTATGTTTTTCTTCTGACTTTTTTCAGGACTTTATCTTTGATTTTCTGTAATTTGAGAATGATATGCCCAGGTGTAGTTTTTTTGTTTTGTTTTTGTTTTTGACATTTATCTTGTTGAGTGTTTGCTGAGCTTCCTAGATCTGTGGGTTTTGTGTCTGCATTAATCTAGAGAAATTCTTTGTCATTTTTGTTTCAAAATTTCTTTTTATTCTCCTTTTTCCTCTCCTTTTAAAATTTCCATTACACACCTTTTATAATTATCCCACAGTTCTTGGATACAATTCTGGGGTTTTTTTTCATTCTTTTTGCTTTTCAGTTTTGGTGGGTTTTTATTGAGACGTCCTCAAGCTCAGATTCTTTCCTCAGCTGTGTCCAGTCTACCAGTAAGTTCATCAAAGTCATGCTTCATTTCTGTTAGTATTTCTGATCTCTAACATTTCTTTTTAGTTTATATAAATTCCATTACTTTGTTTTCAATACCCACCTATTCTTACAGGCTGTCTACTTTATTCATTAGAGTGCTGGAGTTTTTATCTTAGACTTATCCACACTGGGCCTGCTGCGGTTCATCAGTTATAATTCATTTCTCTCCTTTGATACTGGTTCCCATGGAGGTTTGTACTTGTGGATTTCTACTTCATCAAACTGCAGTTCTCTGCCTGTTGGTCTCTCCAATTTGCGGCTGTGATTTGCCCTTTGACCTCAGCACTCTGATGAATCTGAGAAGAGTTGTTGTTGATTTTTCAGTTTATTCAGCTTTTTTTCTTGTTATAGAATTTAGTAGTGACTTTCAGCCTCTTACATGCTGGGCTAGAAACCAAAGTTTCTAGCTTTTTTTTTTTTTTTTTTGGATAATCCTCTTAACAGAGTCTTTTGCAGAGCACAAATCTAATTTATCAGTTTTTTTTTAATGGATAATGCTTTTGATGTTAAGTCTAAGAACTCTGCTTTGCCCTAGATCTGAAAGATTTTCTCATTTTATTCCTAAAAGTTTTTGTGATTTTTATGTTACATTTATGTCTGTTATCCATTTTGAATTAAGTTTTGCAAAAGGTATGAGCCTTAGCTTGATATTTATTTTTTAATTTGTTTTAGTTGCAGTAAAATGCACATAAGATAAAATTCACCATTTTAATTGTTTTTAAGGGTACAGTTCAGTGACATTAAGTACATTCATATTGCTGTGCAGCCACCAACACCATTCATCCACAGGACTTCTTTCATCTTGCAGAACAGAAACTTTATACCCATTAAACAGTAGCACCCCATTTTTCTTACCTTCCAGTCCCTGGTACCCCTGGTTCTACTTTCTGTCTGTATGAATTTGATTACTATAGGTACCTCATATAAGTAAAATCTTACAGTAGTTGTCTTCTGGGGACTGGCTTATTTCACTTAGCATAATGTCCTCAAGTTTCATCTGTATTGTAGCATGTGCCAGAATTATTTTCCCTTTTTAAGACTGAATAATATTCTATTGTATGTTTATAGCATATTTTTTAATCCATTTATCCATCAGTAGACACATGAATTGCTTCCACTTTTTGGCTGTTGTGAATAATACTGCTATGAACATGGATGTACAAATAACTATTGTATTTCATGCTTTTATTCTTTTGAATATATACCCAGAAATGGAACTCCTGGGTCATGTGGTAATTTTAATTTTAATACTTTGAGGAACCACCATACTGTTTACCATAATAGCTTTATCATTTTACATCCCCACCAGCAGGTTCCATTTTTTCTACATTCTCACCAACACTTGCTATTTTCTGATTTTCTGTTTTTGTAAAAGGCAAAGAGTTATATGACCTGAAGAGCTACCTGAGTAATTTTTTTGTTTTTTAATAGTAGCTAACCTAATGGGTGTAAGGTGATATCTCTTTTTCACCTATGGATGTCCAATTGCTTTAGCACCAGTTGTTGAAAAAAGCTGACTTTCCTCCATTTAACCACTTTTGCACCACTATCAAAAAAATCACGTGAGCATATTTGAGTGAGTTTATTTCCAGGTTCTCAGTCCTGCTATTACCACTCTGTCAATATTAGGATAATACTAGCTTCATAAAATGAATTGGAAAATTTTCTCTCATCTTCTGTTTTCTGGGAAGTAATATGTAAAACCAGTATTAGTTTTTAAACATTTAGTAGAATTCCCTAGTGAAAACATCTGGGCATTTATATCCAATTTTAAAGTTTTGTTAGTCAAACTTGTGTCAACATAATGAGTGAAAGAATAAATCACAAACTGGGAGAAGATCACTGCAATACAACGAAAGATTAGCATTTGAAATAAATAGAGAAAGCCTACAGACTTCTAAGAAAGAGAAACAAGCAAATAGAAATTTGGGCAAAAAGTATAGTCAGGCATTTCATCGAAAGGAAATATGAACCCAAAAAACTTGCTCAGATTTGTTAGTTCTCAGGGAAAGGCAAATTAAGACAACCTTTTCATACTTAACCAGAATTGGCAAAAATTGAATGTCTCTTGCTATAGGCAGTTATAACTATCTGCCCTGAAGACTGTGAAGTGTTACTCTCCTTACAGCTTCATTTTGTGTTCTCTCTCATTTGATCCTGTAGAGAGAGCATTTAATCCACATTAGGGATTTGGAGAGATCAGAGAATATTTTTTGTAGTGTGTACTTTGTCTTACATTTTTGAGACATACTCCACAAGCCATAGAAAAATCTTCCTCCTTAGAGGAAGTTATTCTCTTTTTGCCTTTATGTCCTAATTGACACTCTTACAGGCATTTCAGGTCCCTTTTGGTTCTAGACAATATGAATGTTATAGAAGTTTCGTTTTTTTTTGTTTGTTTGTTTGTTTGTTTGTTTGTTTGAGTTGGCGTCTCACTCTATCACCCAGCTGGAGGGCAGTGGCATACTCCTGGCCACCGCAGCCTCAACTTGCTAGGCTCCTGCGATCCTTCCACCTCAGCCTTCCAAGTAGCCGGAACTACAGGCCTGTGCTACCATGCCCGGCTAATTTGTGATTTATTGTAGAGACGAGGTCTCGCTAAGTTCCCGGATGGGTCTCAAACCCATGGGCTCAGGCCATCCTCTCGCCTCTGAGTCCCAAAGTGTTGGGATTACAGGCTGAGCCACTAAGCCTCACCGTTATAGATGTTTTTATGTGTATATTATTACTTATTCTGGTTAGCTGCTTACTACATTAAACTTTGTGCTGTGAGAGTCACATGATTCTTCAACATGCCTGATTTTAACTGTAACAGCTTTACAGTATGGTGAGTTTTTGACCCTCACTCCCATTTGACTTTATAAATTTCCTTTTTTGGTCTACAGGAGCATAAGACTGAAATAAGATTATTTGGTGTAGATTTTAATTGAGTTTTTACTGTGTTCTGTAGCCATTATTACTTGAATGTAGGTATGGAATAGATATTATAGCTGTTTTTGATAAAATCAAAAAAGGTGTTCCTGATAATTTAGTCCTAACAGTTTATATGAGAATATTCTTAGGAACTAGACCCTCAAAGCTTTAACCTGCAGTACTCATATTCCTCACCAGTATTCTAGCATTGATTTTCTCTGTGCTTTTAGATTGTGTTTCCCAATGTGGAATACTAGTTCCTCAAGATGGTCCATGAAAATAAAATTTTTTCTAATATGTTAGTTTTGGAAATGCTATATAGAATAACTCTCTAACCCACTCTTAAATGGACACAATGCCTGTTAGCATATTAAGGTCCACGATCAATCCTGTATTAAAAGGATAGGGGAACTTAATCCTTAAATTAAAATCCTGTTTTAAACAAAATTAGAATCCTGTCTAATTTTTTTTAACCCAGCAGTTCTAAATTTAATTGAACATCAGCCACTTTCCCATAGGTTACCTATGTGTTTTAGGAGGAACAGTATTATGATTGATGGTAGCCTATCCAAGAGATTGGCAGTTTTATATACTTTTTGTGTGTAAGCCCTATAATTAAAGAATAACAGATAACCTTTTCTTTTTGCATGCTCACCCCTGAAGCAGTCATCAAGCTCTCTTATATGCTTTTAAGTGTAGTTTGTGAGACATGTTGTATCATAGACATACACTGTCCAGCTCATTAGCCACTAGTCCATGTGGTTGTTGAATACTTGAAATGTGGCTAAATCAAACTGAGATGTGTTGTAAGTGTAAAATACATACTGGTTTTCAAAGTTTTAGTATTAAAAATCTGAAATATCAATAATTTTTATATTGAGTATATATTGAAATGATAATATTTTGACATATTTATTTATTATTTATTAATCCATACTTTCCATGTGTTCACATTATTTAGCTCCCACTTATAAGTAAGAACATATATTTGACTCTCTGCTTCTGAATTGTTTCACTTGAGATAATTACTTCCAGTTCCATTCATGTTGCCACAAAAGGCATGCTTTGATTCTTTTTCATAACTGAACATTATTCCTTTGTGTATATAAGTGTATGTGTACATATATATGTTTATATATATGTACACATACACACACATAAGCCCCACTTACACTCCACATTTTCTTTATCCAGTCATCCATTAATGGACACTTAGGTTTATTCCATATCTTTGCTATTGTGAATAGTGCTGCAATAAACATATAAGTGCAGGTATCTTTTAGGAGATTGGAAAGGGGGTGAGGAATGAGAACCTATTAATGGGTGCAGTGTACACTGTTTGGGTGATTGTTATATCAGTAGCCTAGACTTTACCACTACATATTACATTTGTGTAACAAAACTGAACAAAAAAGCACTTGTACCCCTTACATTTATACAAATAAAAAAAGGAAAATATTTTATTATAGGTAATTTTATCTGCTTTTTACTTCTTAATGTTACTACTAGATAATTTAAAATATATTTGGCTTGTATTCTATTTCTATTGGACAATGAGACTGTAGATACTTTTCTCATAATCTGATAGGCCTCAGAGACTGAGCCTCATTATCTAGATTTTTATGAAGTTTTCTGGCCCAGGGAAAAATTATTTAGGTGAGGTCTTGTGTGTAGGCATATTTTTTTTAACTTTTAGTGTAAGAACAAATGATTCTTTATTCTATACATCTCTAAAATATCCCAAGACCAAGCAATTCTAAATGGAATCATGCTTTAGGCACAAGGAGAAAATGAAAAATCCAGACCTATCTAACTATATCATTAATAAATTATTTTACTTATTTCTATTGATAACTGTTCTGCTTTTAAAATAAATCACTCTTGATATCTTCCTCTTTAAGGAATCATTTAAACATTGAGATTAATTTATAATTCTTTGATTTTCTTAGATAGCCTTCTACTTTTTAGATTGAAACTATGGTTTTAGGTCAGGTTTTCTTGCCACCTTTGGTTCTCTTACTGCTTTGTGGGAGAGAATTTGAGTATTAGCTATCAATTTGGTTTTCATATTTTTGTCTTTCATTATGAGGAAAAGTTCTGTGGATTTAAGTGGAGGACAATAGGACATTGAATTTGCCAACTTCATTTTTTGGATCTGATTTGGGATACAGGACCCTTTACTTCCCTAATAAACCCTAGAAAAAGAGCAATAAGTAGTCCCTCATAAGTATACCCATGGACCATTTCAACTCTAATTTTAAGAGATATTCTGGTATTTGTATGAGACGTTGATATAGTCTCTAATCTTCATGTTAAGCTGGAGTCTACCATCTTAGAAGAAATCTCATTTTAGCTTTAGCTCTCTATAGCCATTCCCATTTAGGTTTGTTTCCTTTATCATCTCAGTTGAACATCTAGTAAGGAATACCATTGTTTAATGCTTTTCAGTTTTTAAAAACTTGTACGTAGCATACCAGGTATTGGTGACACCTAAGGTACATTTTTTAAAAATGAGGTTATTTACCTTTACTCTTTTGCTTTTTTTCAGTGTAAAGATCTGTCTTATTTCCAACCCAACTTTTTCATAATGTAATATAAGATGCTAAGCTACATGACTGTTTAACTGTTCTTCTGAAACTAAGCAGTAGGAAAGAAGAGATATTTTCCTCACTGGGCTATCCAGTGATGTCATCCTGTCGCATGTTTAGCTTGAGTTTTACATGTTATAATATGTAACTATCACAAATACTTTTAAAGGCTTCTTAAAACTTCGAAAGGAAATAAAACCTCACATTCTCATCTCCCAGAGAAAACTGACATCCTTGGGTCCTGACACAGTTGGGTCTCTGTGTCCATTCACCTGTTTCATGTTTTATTATTTTTTGTAGGCATTGTTACCTGTTCTGTAGACCAGGTAAATGTGCCTGTATTAGGAACCTGCAGCTGCCTCTGCGAGTTCAGCGCTAGAGGGCATTGAAGTTTAGTAAAGAGTAGATGACTTGGGGGTTAGCCAGAACCTTCATCCAGCTTACTTACCAGCAGTGCTTAATATTTTTATGAAGAAGGAAGTTCCAAAATGGTGAGATTAGGGCACAAAATATTCTTCTGAATTAAAATCCCAGTGTAAAATAGAGGCATGATTATGAGATAAAATAGCATTTTTACTGGATAATGAGGCCAAATAAAAATCAATATGTGACTTTACACAGGTAATTTAACTTTTTTGATCCTCAGTTTCCTTATGTGTAAATGAAAGGATTAGACTAGGTTTAGTTTCACATAGCATTTATTAAGAACCTATTACATGCTTATTATTGCAATATAGCTTTATATAAATCATCTTGTTTCATCTTTATTAAAAACTCTGGAGGGAGGTGGTGTATTATGCCTCGGGAGAAAGAAATGATTCATCTAAGTTAAGGGCGTATAGCTAGTCTTTGCAGAATTGGAATTCTTCCTTTCAAAAACAATGGGTTGTTTTTTTCCTGCTGTATATGCCGTGACGTTTCTTACTAGGTGAATTTATTTGAAGATTTCTTTTTAACTTTAAAAAGTGTATTATATGAGCAAATGTTTTTCTATTATTTGACCGCACATTTGAATCCTATTGACTCTGAACTTTTATTACCAACCTGAAAGATCTGTTAGCACTGAAAAAACAAATGGGTACATAGATTGAGGCTAAAGAGAGCAGCAAAATTTTAGTATCCCGCCTCCCCAAAGTACAGATTTTTTACAGTTCTGTTACCTATTTGTAAATATTATAATGGTAAAATTCAGCATTTGGAGTACCCAGCAATCATATAATGAAAGATACCTATACATCAAAGGACAACAAAAAGGGAAAATAACCCATTATGAATTAGAAATGAGTCATTATAGTGTGATCTTTCCAATACTACTTGCATACTCTTTCAGTATCACTCAGTGGTTGCTTAGTACACAATGACTAACAATGGCTTAGTAGAGACTGATTATAATGGTTGAATCTGTGATTCTTAGTTTTCTAGATGTCTTCTCTTGTAAAGTTTGTTTCATAGTTTAAGTCAACATCAGAAGGTTTATAGGTCTCAAACTAGTCTCTTAGCCATAGGACCTACTTGGTTTATTTCCTTTTCCTTTTAAAAGGATCTGCTAAGCACTTCCCTTTTATAACTTTTCGTTTGAAAAAATTCAAATGTATACAAAAGGAAAGAAAATACAGTGAAACCTCATGTTTTTATTATTCAACTATAACAATTAGTTTCAAAGCTAATCATATTTATATATAACCTCACCTATACCCCTTATTAGTTATTTTGAAGGTAATGTTTGATATATCATTTTGCAATTTGTTTGAATCAGTATCCTTACATTACTATTAGTTGATAACTCTTAATCTATAGATCCTCTTTAATATTTTTTCTTACAGTTTTTTATTTGTTGAAGAAACTGGATCATCTGGACTATGGAGTTTCCCACAGTATAAATTATGCTGATTTCATCATCATGGTGCTACTTAGCATAATCCTCTTCCCCTCTATTCCTGTAAATTGGTTGTTAGACAGAGATGATTAAATATTTCAGCAAAAATACTTTGCAGGTGGTATGATGTCCTTCCATTGAGAGGCTAAGCTCCTCAGTGGAACATACTTCTTGACTATACTGAACTAGATACCATAACACTGCTCTTTGAGGTATGTTTCTGTTGAGGACTACTGAGGCAAAAGTCATTCTAGGTCCCGTTCTTTCTGTTTGTTTTCTATTGCTCCCTGCCCCACTCATTTGAACTTCAAGTTAGAGATTTGTTGGGAAGAGACTATTACCTATCTGTTGTATGTTCCTGAACTATTGAGTTAAGATTATAGAAGCCAAACAACCATTCTAAGTAGTAGCAAATAACAGCATATCTTTAAATAGCTTTTCCCGTCTTTAGGTTTCCTGTGGGGCATATAACTGTCTTTCTTGTAAGTGTTGCTAGTCAAGTTCTGAATATATTATTGCCCTTTTATACCTAGGCTTTCATGAAGATTCTACAAAGACTTAAAATAATGATAATGGTATTTATGGCACATTGCTGTTTTCGGCACCAGTAAGGCCATATTCTTATCCTGGAGGAGAGAAAGTAGAGTCAGTGTCCACTTGCACATGAGTGATATCTTTGCCTCCAGCATTCCAGAATCCTGCAGTCTGCTCCCTGAATCTGCTTTAATACTCATTGACTTGTTTGGTTTTGATACTTAGTTTATGCCAAAGACCATGCTCCGAATACTTTTTTTCATACTCTTTACCTGGTTTTTCTTTCTCTCCCTTCTCTTTCTTCTATCCCTCCTTTTGTTGACTGCACATTTATAACTACCTAATATGTACCAGGCAAAGTGCTAGATTTAGGAAACAGATTACCAGGAGAAAGGCCTTGTCTACAAGGAAAAGGTTGGGCCACTGGCACTTAGTTATCTATTTGAAAAAGAAAAAGTCACATTACACACAGAATACAGGAAAACTCAATCTCAAATGTGAAAAGCAGACTTTAGAAGAATATAAAATCTCTTTGTGAGTTTATGATAAGGAAGAATTCCTAAAACACTTCTCATGAAGAAAAAAATTAATAAATGTGACTATATTAAAATAAAAGCTTTCTGGCTGGATGCTGTGGCTCATGCATGTATTCCCAGCAGTTTGGGAGGCCAAGCCAGGATTGCTTGTGCCCAGGAGTTCGAGACCAGCCTAGGCAACATAAGGTAAGTAAGTCCTACAGCTAAGAGACTAGTTTGAGGCCTATAAACCTTCTGATGTTGATTTAAATTACGAAACAAACTTTACAAGAGAAGACTATAAAGAAAACTAAGAATCACAGATTCAACCACTATTATCAATGTCTACTGAGCCATTGTTTCTCATTGTTTACTAAGCAACCATTGAGTAATACTGAATGAGTATGCAAGTAGTATTTGAAAGATCGGACTGCCGGGCTCGGGGGTTCAGTCTATAATTCCAGCACTTAGTGAGGCTGAGGTGAGTGGATTGCCTGAGTCCGTGGGTTCGAGACCCACCTGGGCAACTTGGTGAGACCTCATCTCTACAATAAATCAAAAAAAATTAGCTGGGCGTGGTAGCGTGCGCCTGTAGTTCCAGCTGCTTGGAAGGTTGAGGCAGAAGGATCGCCAGAGCCCAGCAGGTCAAGGCTGTGGTGGCCAGGAGCAGCCACTGCACTCCAGTCTGAGTGACAGAGTGAGACTCCAACTAAAAAAAAAAAGAAAAAAGATCAGACTATAATGACTCATTTTTAATTTATAATGGGTTATTTTCCCTTTTTGCTGTCCTTCGATGAATAGATATCTTTCATTATATGATTACTGGGTACTCCAAATGCTGAATTTTACCATTGTAATATTTACAAATAGCTAATTTACTATAGCAGAACTGTAAAAATCTGTATTTTGGGGAGGTGGAGTACTAACATTTTTTCATCTCTACAAAAAAATAAAAAAATTAACTGAGTGTGGAGGTGTACACCTGTAGTCCCAGCTACTCAGAAGTCTGAGGTGGAAGGATTGCCTGATCCCAGGAGGTCAAGGCTGCAATGATCTGTGATCATGCTACCACACCTCAGCCTGGGTAGTAGAGTGAAACGCCAACTCAAAATAAATAAAATAAAATAAAATAAAAATATTTCTGCACAAGAATGAATACCGTAAACAAGAAAAACAACATACTGCAGATGGGGAGAAAATATTTGTAACTCAAATAACTGATGACGGATTAGTATGTAAAGTATAAAAAGGGCTCCCATAAGTAAATAAAATAGTAAGAATAAAAATAACCAAGTAGAAAAAAATGGTAAAAAGTGTGAGTAGGCAATTCACAGAAGGCTTAGTGGTCAGTAAACCTGTAGCAGTGCACTCAACCTTACTAATAGAGGAATGCATTTTAAAACAACAAAATATTTCATACCCATCAGATTGGCAAAAGTCTGTCATTACCAGATTTTGGAGAGAATAGAGAGAGATCGTTTTCATACACAGCTGATGAAGTATAGGTTGGCTAAAGCTACCTTGAAAGGCAATATGGCAGTAAGTAGAAAGTTGGTCAGCATGCTCTGGTGTATGTACATTTGTGCAAGTGGTTTTCTAAGCGAGAAGTCCTGCAATGTGTGTAACAGGATCCTTATACCAAATGTTTGTTGCAGTACTGTGTGTACAATGTAGAGCCGGAAATACTCTTGAGAGTCCATTAGGCAAAAGAATGAATAAACAAAAAGTGGTATGTTCAAACAGGAGATTTGCTAGGGTTGCCATAACAAAATACCACAGACTGGGTGCTTCAGCAACAGAAATGTATTTTTTCACAGTCCTTGGTACTAGAAGTCCAAGATCAAGCAGTCAGCGGATTGATTCCATCTGCGTGCTGTATAGGAACGATCTGTTCCAGATTTCTTTCCTTGACTTGAGATGGTTGCTTTCTCCCTATGTCTCTTTATATCATCTTTCCTCTATGTATGTCTCTATGTCCAAATTTTCCCTTTTTATAAATACACCAGTCATATTGGATTAGAGCCCACTATAATGTCCTTATACAATATGGTTACCTCTGTAAAAACACTGGCTCCACATTCTGAGGTACTGGGGTGAGGGCTTCAACACATGAATTTGAGGGCAGGAGTGACAGAGGGATGGGACATATGATTCAATGTATACACGGTGTAACAGTAAAAATGGATAAAGTAAAAAGAGTAAAAATAGGTAAGCTTCTAATGTCTATTAAATAAATCCTTTTTAAAAAATAGAATGATATATGCATCATAATGTCAGACTTATAAAGGAAACAAAACTGTAGTATATTGCCTATGGGTATAGCTAATGCTTGTAACAAAAATGTATAGATTGATGTGTATAGTGGTCCCCACTGAGAAAGGAATGGTGGAATGACCTTGGAAAATGTTCCATAGGCACTTCAATTTTATCTGTAAAGTCTTTTTCCCTAAGAAATAAAAACAGGCAAAACGTTCAGGTTTGGTCAAACTGGCTAGCAGGTACATGGGTGTTAAAATAATCCTTAAAACTTTGGAACTTCGTAATATAAAAAATATTAAGAACAAAGAAAATGTTAAGTCAATGAATGGAGTAATATCACTGAGAAGTTGAAAGTTTAAGCTTAAGTAATCAAATAGTAGATATAAGTTACCTGGTGATAAAGTTTGTTCTTCTGGTTGAAATTATATTTTATGTTCAGAACAACAAAATAAAAAAATTTATTTTGTACAACAAAATTAACACGTCTTTATAACATCCTGTGTCAAAAGAAGACGTTTACTCTCCATTTATAAAAATGTTTGGACTTTTGAAATGGCTCGTTTGTGGAGCATTGTTTTACATATATTAGGGAACTTCTTATGGCATGACTTGACACATATCATGTGAAATGATTTTGTTTTAGAACAGTGGCTCTCCTCTAGAAGCATATGGAAATATGTGGGGCAGTTTTGGTTGTCAGAATACCTAGAAAGCACTACTGGTATTTAGTAGGCAAGCATCATAATGCATAGGACAAACAAGTAAAGGTACAGAAGGATCCCATACAAAATGTCAGTACTCCACTCAGAAACAGTGGTCTATAGGTTCATTTCTTTTCAAAGTAGATCCTTTGAAGAGTCATAAGAGCAGACATGAACTGTTAACAGTGACTATTTCAAAAAGTAGTTTGAGTTAGAAAGAGAAACAGAATTGATACTTTGGAATTGGCTTATTGATTACACACTAGGGTCCAAATGAGGTTTTTCTTAGTTTTATGATCCTAATTATTTTTTATTGAGGTAAAATTTGCATAGCATAAAATTAGCCAGTTAAAATGTACTATTCAGTGGCATTTAGTATATTTACTGCATTATGTAATCATTACCTCTATCTAGTTCCACAACATTTTCATCATCCCAAAAGGAAACCCTATATGCATTAAGCAGTCACTCACCATTTCTCCCTTTGCCTTAGCTCCTGGCGACCCCCAGCCTGCTTTCTGTCTCTAGGGATGTGGTTGTTCTGAAGAGTTCATATACATGGAATCATATAATATGTGACGTTTTATGTCTGCCTTCTTTCTCTTAGCATAAAGTTTTCAAGACTCATCCATGTTGTAGCATGTATTGGTACTTTGTTCCTTTTTATAACTGAATAATATATCGTTGTAATGATAAATCATATTTTGTCTATTCGTTCATCCATTGATGGACATAGGAGTTGTTTCCACCCTTGACTCTTGTGAATAGTGTTGCTGTGAACACTCGTGTACAAGTTTGAATCCTACTAGTTATTTTTATTATTTGGGTATGTACCTAAATGGAACTGTTGTTGATTACACACTAGTGTCCAAATGAGGGTTTTTGAGTTTTATGGAACTTTTAGGGTCATATGGTAACTCTATGTTTAGCTTTTTGAGGAAATACCAAACTTTTTCCAAGCATCTGTAGCAGCTTATGCTCCCACTAACAATGTACAACAATGTACAAGGGTTCAGGTTCCAATTTCTATACAACCTTATCAACAGATCCCAGTTTGGGGTTTTTTGTTTGTTGGGTTAGGGTTTTTTTTTTGAGGAGGGGTGGGGTGTGTGTGTGTGTGTGTGTGTGTGTGTGTGTGTGTGTGTGTGTGTGTGTGTGTGTTGTTATTGTTTTGCTTTGGTTTTTTTGAGTCGGAATCTCACTCTGTTACCCAGGGTGGAGTGCAGTGACACGCTTACAACCACTGCAGCCTCGACCTGCTGGCCTTTGAAGATTCTTACAACTCAGCCTTCCAAGCAGCTAGAGCCACAGGCGCATGCCACCATGCTAGGTTAATTTTTTGATTGCCCAGGCTCATCTCGAACCCCTGGACTCAGACAGTTTTGTCACCTCCACCTCCCAAAGTGATGGGGTTACAGGCATGAACTACCGTGCCCTGCTGACCCCAGTTATTTTTAAGAAGACAGACTAGATGAATTAAAATGTCTGCGTGGTGCAATTCAGGGTATGTTCTATTTCCTTTTATATATTTTTTCTGGGTATACCTTTCAACCATAATAGAATTAGCCTCTACTCATATGGTTACTTTTGAAAAATGGTGAGTGGATTGCCTGAGCCCGCGGGTTCGAGACCCACCTGGGCAACTTGGCGAGACCTCATCTTTACAATAAATCAAAAATTAGTCGAGCATGGTAGCGCGCACCTGTAGTTCTAGCTACTTGGAAGACTGAGGCGGAGGAACGCTCGCTGGAGCCCAGTAGGTCGAGGCTGCGGTGGCCAGGAGTGGCCACTGCACTCCAGTCTGGGCGACAGAGTGAGACTCCAGCTCAAAAAAAAAATAATAATAATGTAACATTTTGTCTTACTTTCTTCTGAGCAAACTAAAGTAAAGCTAAATACTTTTCATTTATTATGGACAAATATAAGATAAAAAGATGTTTAACTCTGATGTGCTGTGAGCTGAGGCACAGCCTGCAGAAGGAATCTGTAGTCAATGCATTTTAACATAATTATTTTATAGAAGTGGAAGCTAAGAGTTCTTCTGATTTGTCCTATCAAGACTAGAAGGCAATAGCTTTTTACAGCTGGTATTTTACAGTGTACTTCCCCTACCTCAGATTTTCTTTGGGTTAAATCTAGTATCTAATATTCAACACAAGATTTATGTCAAATATATAGCAGTTGTGAGTCACTCTGACTTCAGACTTGAGAACTCCAAATAATATTGACCTTGTAGATGCAGGCTAAACTTGGTGTTGGAAGGGATAAGTGGGAGTCTCTTAGAATGTTATCTGCAATAAAAAAAGGTCTATAAACAATTTGTTGAAACTGGGGAAACATTCTAAAATGTTTCTAGAAAGCAAGATATCTTAAGTGTTCTTTCAGGCATGCTGTTACTTACAATGTATGTTTGGCCTGTGGCTACTAATTTATTTATTATATCATATTTAAGTCTGAATAAAGGGAAATACTGCATGATATTTTTGTAAATATTTCTGTGAGATAAAGTAGGCTTAGATGAAGGGTTTTGTTTTTTTTAATGCATGCTTCCTAAAATTGATTGTCTTTTTTGTCACTCGATAAGAAAGTTTTACCCAACTTCACTCTGTAGTTTGATTTAGAGAGAACAAAATGTTTTCTCAAACTAAGTCTCACTTAAGTTTTTAAATGCTCTGTTTGCTGATGTTTTCCCTTCTCTTCCCTACTACTTTATAAAATTTTATATACATTTCATAGTAGACAAGTTTTATATTTTAAGAACCACTTTATTAGAGAATGCTCTTGAGAGTCACATCTATGGAAGGAAATGGACAGGAAGGAAAGTTGAACTGCAGTGCTGGAGAATTCTGAAGCTAGAATGACCCATTAGGGTTGTCCCAAGTTGGGGCAAGGGGCTGGGTCTTTTTACCCGCATATTGATCAGGCTCTGGATATGAGGTATCCCTAGAAAGAGGTGTGACTTTGAAGAGTGATGTGTTCTTCAGCCTAGGCGATCACCATATTCATAGGGGACAGACACTGAGGTTCTTCTGCTAGGAAGCACTCCTAGCAGCTGGGGAACAAAGTTCTTTCCTGAAAAACGGATGGGGCCATGCATTGTAGTGTCTGAACATGATCCTTCCCAGTCACCCATGACACCCCATCCAAGAGCAGCTACTTTTTCTAATTTTTCCTTTACTACAGATCAATTTTTCCTATTCTAGAACTTCATACAAAAATGTATGAGAGCTGTGGTTGCTCCGAATCCTTGCCACATTTGTTGTTCTCAGTGTTTTTAGTTTTAGCCACTTAGTGGTATGTCATAGTGTATCACTGTGATTTTGATTTGTATTTCCTTGGTGACTAATAATATTGAACTTCTTTTCATGTGTTTATTAGATATTTGTGTGTGTGTGTGTGTGTGTGTGTGTGTGTGTGTGTGTGTGTGTGTATTTTGTTTGTTTTTTGTTTTTGTTTTTGTTTGAGTCAGAGTCTCACTCTGTCACCCAGACTGGAGTACAGTGACCACTCCCGGCCACCACACCCTTGACCTGCTGGGCTCCAGAGATCCTTCCACCTCAGCCTTCCAAGTAGCTGGAACTACAGGCGCGCACTACCACACCCGGCTAATTTTTGACTTATTGTAGAGATGAGGTCTCGCCAAGTTGCCCAGGCGGGTCTCGAACCCGCGGGCTCAGGCAATCCACTCACCTCAGCCTCCCAAAGCGCTGGGATTACAGGCTGAGCCACCGAGCCCGGCTAGATATTTGTATATTATTTCTTTATGAAATATCTGTTCCAGTTGTTTGCTCATTATTAATTGGGTTACATGTCTTTACTGTTGAGTTGTAGAAGTTCCTTATGTATTCTGAGTATAAGTCTTTTATCAGATATGTTTTACAGATATTTTAGTTGGTGGTTTGTTTATTTTCTTAATTGGTGTCCTTCAGTGAATAGAAGTTGGTTGATTGGATGTTGAATGTTTGTCTTCATAGACATTTAATATGGCTGGATTCAGACTCCAACTTTATTTCTTCTGTGATAAACAGCAAAAGAAATCTCATCTCAGATCTTTCCACCTTCTAGCTGTTTCATTTTGCTGGGAACTGTTGAGTCTTCTTCAAACAAAGGTCATCCAAATCTTTAAGCATAGTTTATACAGAAATTTTTGCAGCACCTTCCTTTCTGGGATTTCATCTTTCACTTTTCAGCTGCTCTGGCAGGCAGAACAGCCGATTTCTGCTTCAGTTATAAGTGACTATTGCCACGTGGACTGATAAGTATCTCAAGGCAAAAGCCTTATGAAAATTCTACCCAGTGCAGTTCCCTTCATTTGAAGATGACTTATCTCAAGATGCTACCTGTTTTTGATTCTCTCTTTTGCCTGTATTTTTAAATATTTTGTCCAGAGTGAATAATTTTTATATGTGGTAAGTTTATTCTAATATAAGTTTACTTGTCATTATCTGAAGGAGAACACTGAAGCATTATTTTAGCTGAAATAATCAAAACATCCAATATAGTAAGGAAATTTTTAAGGAAATCAGGAAATACACATGAAATGGAATATTATAATGCATTAACTTTCAAAGACTGTGAAAAATGCTTTTGATAAAAAATTATTTAATACCTTGCTTTCATTATAGCTGTGGTAAAAATTTGGATTTGTTTATGAATACATATGGGAGAGAATACAGAAAAAAGGAAAGAGTTTATTAGAGTGGAATTTGGAAGAGCTTTCCAAAAATATTCTGCTAAATATTCTGTAATAAATATGTATCTTTTAAAAAAATTAACTGTTCAGGATAGCCATCATCAGTAACTCCAAAAACAACAGACGCTAGAGAGGATGTGGGGAAAAGGGAATACTTCTACCCTGTTGGTGGGAGTGTAAACTAGTACAGCCTCTGGAAAACAGTGTGGTGGTTCCTAAAAGATCTAAAAATCAGCCTTCCATATGACCACATAATCCCTCTACTGGGAATATACCCGGAGGAACTCAAATCACTCTTTGAAAAAGATATCTGCACATGCATGTTTATTGCATTATTACTCACAATAGCAAAAACATGGAACCAACTGTGTTGCCCATTGAAACTGGACTGGATTTTTTAGAATATGGTACATATACATGATGGACTATTATACCGCCATAAAGAAGGACAAAATTATGAACTTCACAGCAACTTGGATGGACTTAGAGTCTCTAATACTCAGTGATCTATCACAGAAACAAAGAACTGAGTACCACATGTTCTCTCTCATAAGCAGACCTTGAACAATTATCATAATACTATAAGAAAGGGATTGACAGTAGTGGGAAACTGCCAGGGGAGGAGGGGTTGGGTTTGGGAGTAGTGGGAAACTGCCCAGGGTGGCGGAGGTGCACCTCATCAACAGGGTAACTGCATAATGAACATTTGTATACCTAACCCTGAACTGTAACCCACAACTTTAAAATAAAAATTTTTTTAAAGTATTGACTGTTACCTGTGTCCAAAGGGTTTTCATCCTGAAAACTCCATTCCCTTACTGAACTGAAAAAATAATGATAAATAGTAGATAGCTTGAAATAGATAGTACACTCATTGAATACTAAATTATAAAATATGTGCAATTAAATAACAAAATATTACATAACAAAATTTATAGGGTACAGTTAGTGGAAGTTTTTCAGGAATAAGCCTTTCTTAAGTGTGCTTATTAAAATCAGAAGTAGTGGGGGAAATGTGTTTTGTATTCAACTTTAAAGTAACAATATAAATATAAGTAAATACAACAGTCTAAATACAAATAACATAAAGGAGATAGTAAGGAATAAGATATGGTTAGGGAAGGTCTCTGATGAGATAACATTTGAATCGTGAGCATGGTAAGGGAACAATCCAGGCAGACAGCACTTTTGAAAGGTGTTCCCGGCAGAGAGAAAAGAAGAGCAAAGCCTTAACTATCATATCAACCTAATAGAACTAAAAGAAAACTGCCTTAAAACTGTAGAGAACATTTACCAAAAAAACATGTTGCCAACAGTAGTATTCTTGATTGCAAAAAGTTTAGAAGTAAACCTTTTATGAAAACAAAACAAGGATATCTGCTGTCATTGCTACTCTTCATCCTTTTACTGGAGATTTTCACCAAAATAATTAGATAAGAAAGAGGAGGGCAAAAGGAGACAAAGATTGGAAAGGAAGAAAAATAGCATCATTAATTGTTAATGAAACAATTATCTACAAGAGAATCTACATACTATTAGAGGTAATAAGAGTTCAGGAAGGTTGCTGGAGCTCAGGTTAGCATACAAAAACCAAGAGTTTGCCAGCACATCAGCACATATCAACTAGAAAACAATAATGAAAAAAAATACAATTCATAATACCATCTATAAGCTGCTTAAGACTCTTTCTAACAAAAGATTTATTCAGAAAGAAAATTGTAAGACATTTTAAGGACAAATAAAAATAAACCCAAATTATTAGTTAACTCTACTTCAATCTATAACAATGGTGCAGTTTAGTATACAACTTCTGAGAATGTTCATGGAATTGGAAAAACTGTTTGAAAAATTCACTTGGAAAAGTAAATATATCTCTATACATCAGTAACAGATAGGCAGAGAACCAAATAAAAAGCACAATCTCATTCACAATAGCCACACAAAAAATGAAATACCTTGGCATCTTCCTAACCAGAAAAGTGAAAGACCTTTACAACAATAGCTACAAAACGCTGCTCAAATAAAGAAGACACAAACAAATGGAAAAACATTCCATGCTCATGGATTGGAGGAATCAATGTCCAAATCAGTGTCAAAATGCCCATCCTGCCCAAGGCAATCTATAGATGGAGCACAATACCCATCAAATTACCAACATCATTCTTCTCAGACCTGGAAACGATAATACAGAAATTCATATGGAAACAAAAAAGAGGACGAATAGCTAGAACAATCCTCAGCAAAATAAACAAAGTGAAAGATATCACACTTTCAGACTTTAAACTTTACTGTAGGCTACAATAATCAAAACAGCCTGGTGTTGGAACAAGAACAGGCACATAGATCAATGGAACAGGATAGAGATTCTGGAAGCAAAAACTCGATCTTTCAACCTACTCACCTTTGACAAAGCCATCAGTAACAACCACTGGGGAAAGGAGACCTTATTTAGCAAATGGCACTAGGAAAACAGGCTGAACACATGCAGAAGAATGAAACAGGCCTCCTACCTATCACCATATACAAAAATCACCTCTAAATGGACCAAAGACCGAAACATAAAACCTCAAACTATAAGAATCTTAGAAGAAAACTCAGGAGACACCCTTATGCACATTGAACTAGGCAATCAATTCTTGATCATAACCCCAAAAGCATATGCCATAGGCGATAATATAGACAAGTAGGACCTCATCAAACTGAAAAGCTTTTGCACAGCAAAATAAACCATCAAGAGAGCAGGGAGACAACCCACAGAATGGGAAAAAAATATTTGCTAACTCTGTAGCTGACAAAGGCCTAACATCCATGGTCTACAAGAACTCAAGTGGAAAGGGGAAAAAAATCCCTATTAAAAAGTGAGCAATCAACATGTATAGACACTTCTCAAAAGAAGACATATGGTCAGCCAACAGATACATGAAAAAATGCTCAGCCACACTAATCATCAGAGAGATGCAAATCAAAACCACATTGACATGCCAGCTAACTCCAGTAAAGATAGCGATCATTAATAAATCAAAAAACAACAAATGTTTGCAAGAGTGCAGAGAAAAGGGAACACTGTTGGTATGAGCGCAGACTAGTTCAACCTTTATGGAAAGCAGTGTGGCGATTCTTAAAAGAACTAGAATTTTACCTTTCATACGACCCAGCGGTTCCTCTACTGGGAATATAGCTGGAGGAACTCAAATCATTCTACAAAAAAGATACTTGCACACACATGTTTATTGCAGTACTATTCACAGTTGCAAAAACATGGAACCAACCCTGCTGCCTATCAAAAGTGGACTGGATAAAGAAAATGTGGTACATATACACAATGAAGCATTTCATAGCCATAAAGAAGGCCAAATTATGGACTTCGCTGCAAACTGGATGGATTTAGAGTTCATCATACTCAGTTATCTGTCACAGAAACAAAGAACTGAATACCACATGTTCTCACTCAAAAGTGAGTCCTGAACATTTATCACAAGAGAGGGATTGGCAGCAGGACACTGCCAGGGGAGGGAGGAGGGACACGTAACATCACTAAAGGTACCTGATCCTAACCAGGGGAAGTGACCAGTTAGAGGCCCAAACTTCTCCTGCACATAGACTACTTTTTTCTTTTTTTTTTTTGAGTTGGAGTCTCACTCTGTCGCCCAGACTGGAGTGCAGTGGCTGCTCCCGGCCACCGCTGCT
>NW_007250606.1:112287-113016 GCF_000164805.1 Carlito syrichta
GATCACCGGAGCCCAGCAGGTCGAGGCTGCGGTGGCTGGGAGCGGCCACTGCACTCCAGTCTGGGCGACAGAGTGAGACTCCAACTCAAAAAATAAAATAAAATAAAATAGGGAACAATTGGGTTCCCAGATTTAAAAAAATACATAGATAGATAGATAGATTAAAAATATATATATCATATATATATGGTGCCAAAAAATATGTACACATTTTTAATATGACCTTCACTGAAAAAGTGGCATTAATCAAATGAACTAGCGTCACCATGTGACAGGCAGAACAATCAAAGAAAATGGCAGAAGCATGGTTGAATGAACATCATAGTATACACTGCTACTATAATTTAATTCAACTTTGAAAAGTATTTTTTGGCACCGTTGTATATACTGGATATTATACCATACCATATACAAGAATAAATTCCAATGAAAGATCAAAATGAGAAAAGCTAACTTCAAAACTTTTAGAATAAAATATAAAATGCCTTTATAACCTTACCTAGGTAGTATTACTTAAATAAGACCATAAAAAGCTCATAAAGGGAAAAAAATTACGTTTGACTGAATAAAAAAAGTTAACTGCAGTAAGACAAAAGTTATTAACAAAATTAAATATATGTAACAAAGAATTAGTATTCACAGTATTCAAACAACTACTATAATAAGAATTAGTTGCCGGGCTCGGTGGCTCAGCCTGTAATCCCACACCTTTGGGAGGCTGAGGTGAGT
>NW_007250606.1:113036-135669 GCF_000164805.1 Carlito syrichta
TGCACTCCAGTCTGGGCGACAGAGTGAGACTCCAACTCAAAAAAAAAAAGAAGAAAGAAATAGTCAACGCCACTTAAATATATGCAAAGAATGTGAACCAACAATTTATGTGGAAGAAAGCCCATGTCTAATAAGCAGGTGAAAAGATGTACAACATTGCTAGTAATTAGGAAAATGCCAAATTTAAAAAAATATTTCATATCTGTTGGAATGGTAAGTTTTAATATATGTATTATATATATAATATATAAAAGGCATATATATGCAAGATTCTAGGAAAATAGGAACTATCATATATTGCTGATGGAAGTTTAAATGGATACACATGCTTGGGAGGGGAGTTTTGAAATATGTAATAAAATTGAAATGACTCATTCATAAGCCTCAGAAAATCATTTTCTAAATTTATAACTGAGAAATTTTTACATGTGTATACCAGGAGACATGTACAAAGGTATTTTTTGCAGCATTGTTCATAAAAAAGCTAGAAACGACATAACTGTCCTTTAGCAGAGAAGTAGCTTAATAAATTTGATTATTCGCTTAATGAGATACTTTCCAACAGTTAAAATGAATGAATTTTATCTAAGCATCAACATGGATGTGTATCAAAAACAATACTTGTTAAAAAAAAAAGAATATGTACAGTGTAATGTAATTTACATAAACATTTTAAAGTGTCACAGAATAGCAGTAATGTTGCATATAGATACTTGTGTATCTTATACAAGTATTGAAGTAACTGGAAAGTTAACGCATCTATTACATGGTTGCCTATGGGAACGTAGGGGGAGAGTTGTAGGAGACTTGATAGAAGAACTGAGACTTGAACTTCACCTATATTGTTCTATTAAGGTTGTTTTAAGTATAATGTAAAAACAATCCAGGGGCTAGATTAAGCGGTTGCCAAAGTCCCTATCTAGTTCAAAGGCACTTTCATTTTACTTTATAATTCTGTCCTTTAAAAGGCCTTTACATATACTTTTTAGAGAGTTACCAAGTTGTTTATGATAGGTAGATATAGCCATCTTCTATAGATAGTTCCCTAGAGTAGTCAGATACTGGTAGAATGAAAATACATTGAAATTTGTAGATTATAAAATAATCACATTTTCAATTTCTTGTTAATTTCTCCAAAAACCCATTCTTAAGAGGTTCTAGTCTTTCCAGTTTTCTTCATCTGGGTGATTGAATGTGTTTTTTTGTCGTTGATTCATTCAACAGATTTTATTCAACACCTTACATGGGCCAGATGATAAAACAGCAGTGAGCAAAACCGACAAAGCCTGTTCTCATGGAGTTTAAATTCTAGTCAAGGAAGATAGCCAGTACAAATAAATTAATAAAAATATAATATGACTAGTGGTAAGTGCAATGATGAAAAATAAAGAAGAATAAGAGCTATAGAGAGTGTTTAGGAGTATTTTACATGGGAGAAGTCAGGGATGAACTGTCTATGGAAGAGAACACCTAGCAAAGTCATGAAGAAAGTGAAGGATAAGTTGTGCGGGACAAGAGTCTTAGAGGCTAACAAAGCAAGCCATTGCAAAGGCTGAGCTCCTGTCTTGAGAGTTAGCTTAGAGGCCCATGTGGCTAGAGCTGAATGAAGAGTAGACTAGTATGAGATGAGATCAGAAACATAAAGAGGACTAGATCATACAGGGCTTTTTGGCCCTGGAAGACTTTGGAGTGATGGACTAATATGGTTTAGACAAAAAATCACTCTAGCCACTTTGTTGAGAATAGCCTATAGGTTATGGTGGTTGATTGTAAAGACAGAAGCAAAGAAACCAGTTAGAAGGTATTGTAATACTTTAGACAAGAAATAATGGTGGTTGAGACCAAGGTGATAAGAGATGGTTAAGTTCTGGATATATTTATTTTTAGCAACAGTTTTTCATCTACAGATTACTCTCTGATCTCGGGGGAAACTGGGAGTTATTGTGAAGAGAAAAATAGCACACATTAGCTGCCAATGCTTGATAAACTCTATAAGTGATCCCCTCAAAAGATTTTAAAACCTCTTAAAATCTTTTGTAGGATTGTGGGAAGGAAATTTCAGTCCCTCTTATCTAGAGGTATCCTTTACTTTTCTTGCTCTTTTTAGTCATTATGAACTTTGCAACTAAACTTAACCCAAGCATACTTTGTTACTTAAAAAATAAAATTTGAAATCTGGGTACAGGTGTACCCTTTTTTTTATATTAATGATTCCATTAAGTGAAATGAGTTTTTTTGTTTGTTTGTTTGTTTTTTTTCTATTCTAAAAATCTGACAATACTCAAAGCCTTTTCAGAGAGATCCTGACTTCCAAATAAGATATATTTATGTCTGGTGCAGTGGTGCATGCCCACGGTCCCAGCTGCCCCGGGTGGTGAGGTTGGAGAATTCCTCAAGACGAGGAGTTTGTAGTGACCAGGATTGCACCTGTGAATAGCCACTGCACTCCAGCCTGGAAAATATAGTGAGACTTCATTTCTAAAATAAAAGAGAACAAAACATGACATGTGTATACTTTTTTTTTTACACATTAAAGCAATACAGGCATAACACACTTTTTTCCAAAAACCTGCACAATAATAAATGCAGTGAAATGAGTTTTAAATAAAAATTATTTACATTGTAGCTTAGCTGTATAACTATATACAAAGACAAATAACCAGTTTTTGTTTACATTTATTTAGCTCTAGAGCTTCTTATGGAAGATAATTTGGTTTGTAACATAACACCTTTTAAAGATTGTGTGTAAACTGTTTTGGAACATTTTGCATGACTTAATTGCATTTGCACTTTAAAAGTGTTATAACAAAATCTAGGTGACAGTTGGTTAAATTATTTTATACTGGCTTCATTTTTGTTATATATTACCAATTCACTTATATTCAATATTTAGTTAAATTGATGTATAGTGGCTTTATTGTGTTGTTTATTTCTAAATATATCTTCCCACCCTTCCAGTTTATTACCATATTTTTATCTTTATTATTACTTTTATGTCTAGGGATTTGTGTGTGTGTGTGTGTGTAGAAAGAAAGGGTGAGGGAGAGGAAGAGAATCTTTATATCAAGTCTTACAAGTTGCAAGTCTTAGAAGTTACATCATTGTGACTTTTAAATGCCGATCAAATCACTGTCCAGAGTGGCAGGCAGACAATAAAAATCATAATTTATTGAAAACTCTGTGCCCTGTTTGTAAGTATAGTACTACATCTGTACTTATTATATACTGTTTAAAATGTAATTGTTCAAAACATCTATTATAGTATAACCACAGTAGGTCAACTGTTACAGTAATCTTTGAAGTATTTTGATCATTTTTTAAAAATTTTAGTTCAAGTGAATAGGAAATAGATTTTTGTTGTGCTTTGTAAAAGGCACAGTTTTAGAAAACAATGCCTAATCTTAATAAGGAGCTTTACTTATTTTTTTCATTGTAAGGAAAACTAATTACTATATCTGTTTGAGAATGTTTCAAATATTTACTAAACTTTTCATTTTACTAATCTAACTTTTTTTTCTTTTAGCAAAACTGTACAATCTAAAGTGGACTGCATTTTGGTAAGTGAAATAACTAATCTTAAAGTTCTTTTGTATCAAACCTTTTACCACTGTATAAAATATATATTCTTAAGTAAATAGTGGTTTTAAATATAGCCCATTTAGTGAATAAAACTTGACATTTAGTTACAGCCCCCTCTGATGAATTGAGTATAAATTATTAGATACTTTCCTGTATCTTATCGTACTAAAATCACAATCTGAGGCAATTGCATGTTTTTGTATCTTATTGGCCTTTACTAAAAGATCACTTAAACAGACATGTAAAGTGCCTGTTTACTTTTCTTTTCGAATAACTCTGTAAGAATTTGTTTAGAGAAAAGTTTTTAAGATATTTGATGTGTTAGTTTTGTTGTGATAGCATATTTTGCATGTTTCAGTTGCTAATCTATAAGAATTAAACCACAATAGTTTGAGTTTAGGTTGTACTTAACAGACCACTTTAAGAATTTGCTTAAAAGAAAAGTTTTTAAGATGCTTGATGAGATGGTTTTTGTTGTTACTATATTATACTTTCCATGTTTGGGTTGCTAGCTTTTACGATTTAAAACCTCAGTAATAGTTAAATTTAGATTATGTTAGTAAAGTAGTTCCTTAGTTCTTCTCTTAAATGTGTGAGGGAAGACACATGCAGCTCCTGGAACAACTGAAATAATATCAACTTCATGAAATTACTGCTATTTTCTAGGCTCTGGAACATTCAATGACTCTCACTGTTAGATTCCCCAAAGTGTCAGTGTAGTCAGTCCCCTTTCCCAACTTGTGTTGTCAAAACTTTCTCTTATTTAAGTGTGGGCCTTCCTTATAAGCTGACTTGACCCCTTTTTTTTGGGTATATTCTAGCATCTGGTGCTGAAATAGTATGATATCTTATTAGCTTATCATATTACTTTTAGCTGATTAGCTTCTAGGTAGGTAAATAAATAGGAATAGATCATAGGAGAAGAGGTAATTTGATCCGTTTTCCTGTACTTTTCTAACCTAATAGCTGAAAGAGGATTTTGTGGGAGTGTTTTTTTTTCTCTTGCCTTTTCTTTTTTCTTTATTTTTTCCCCATCATATTAGCACTGTGAAGTAGATAATATTGTTACCTTCCTTTTACAAGTGAAGAAACAACTGTTCTTGCATTAGTTCAAAAAATAATTGTTGAATATCTTTTGTCTGCTAATTTTACACATAAGGAATACAAAATTAAAAAGACATATTTCCTGCCCTCTAGAAAGTCATTCTATTGGCGAGCTATATTCAAGAGAGCTCTTAAGACCTAGGAAAGTGGTGACTGAGGATGGAAGGAGGTAACATTGCCCCCAACCCTCAGAACACTTCCTGTCTACGCCATCTCTTTAGAGTCTCATTGTTTATGTGTCACTCAGTAATTTTTGCATAATTAGCACGTACTCGACCCTGTTCTTGGCACCAGAGTACAGTGGTAAACAAGGCAGACACAAGTTCCACCTACCTAAGGCTACCTGCTTTTTCTGCAGTACTTGAAATAACTGTGGAGGAGTACTCATTTTTTTCTCCTTCAGTTAGAAGAGACAGAATAAGACTGGCTTAAGTTATAAAATATGACATTTATAAAATACTGAATAAGAACAAAAGTTTTTAAATCTTTCAAGAGTTCAGACATGTTTATATTTAGTGTAAAGTTTAAAATATATATATAAATTTTGTTAAATTTTTAAATACTGTTTTAGGTTCTGGACATATAGAGATGAGCAAGATAGTAAGATCTCCATCTTCCTGCTCCTTTTCTTTATTTTTCTTTTCTAATAACTCTGTAAGAATTTTTTTTTGAGTTGGGTCCTCATTCTGTTGCCCAGCCTGGAGGGCAGTGGCACAATCATGGCTTGACCTTCTGGGCTCATGTAGTAATGTCATAAGAAGAGACTAAGCCACCTCAATAGCTGGGACTACTGGTGCATACCACCACACCTGGTGAATTTTTTTATTTTTGTAGAGACGAAGTCGTGCTATATTGCCTAGGCTGGTCTTGAACTCCTAGTCTCCATCAGTTCTCTCACCTCCACCTCCCAAATTGCTAGAATTACAGACATGAGCCACCACACCTGGCCAACTCTGTAAGAATTTTATTGGACGAGGTGCACCTCAAACAAGTGAACCAATAAGCATTCTAACTTTCAATAATGATAAATGCTATTATAACAATTTTAAAAGGCAAAAGGAGGTAAGTGGGTAAGGTAACTTAGATGGGATAATCAGGAAAAATCTCTTTGAAGAGATGGCATTTGTGTGGAGACCTGAACAGTAAGAAACCATCCTTGTGTCATAATCTGACAGTGACACATACTAGGTAAACAGTAGATACAAAAATTCTGAAGCAGTAATGAGTTTGGGATATTTGAAGAATACGGGATCACAGTGTGCTGGAACTTAACAGAGGGAAGGAGAGAATGAGAGAAGTTCACAGAAGAAGTAGTTTATGTATGCCATGTTTAGCCATGACAAGTAGTATCCTTAGTGCATGGAAAGCCATTTAGAGGGTTAAGCAGAGAATAGTATGGTCTAATTTTTTTTTTAAAATACCCTGGCTTCTGTTGGAAGAAATAGACTGTAGGGGGACAAGAGTGGAAGCAGAAAAGCTAGCTTGATTGGCTATTACAGAAGTCTAGTAGAGAATTACAAGGCTCCTGCTCAGATGATGTCAGTGGAAGATGTTAAGAATAAATAAATAAATGGGTTCAAGGCGTATTTTGGATATAAAGCTAGTAAGCCTTGCTTGCTGATGGATTGAGTGTGGAGGGAGAAACAAAAAGAAATCAAGGATAGTGCCTTTCAGTCTAAAGCATTTTTTCTAGTATTTCTTCTATGACAGGTTTATTCGTAATAAATTTTCTTGGTCTGAATTTATCTGTGAATGTCTTTATTTTGCCTTCAGCTTTAAAAGATAGCTTTGCTGGAGATGGAATTCCTGGTCAACAGTTTTGTTTGCTGTTTTTTCTTTCATTGCTTTGAATACAGTATGTTATTCCATTGCCTTCTGGACATAGTTATTTGTAATATGAGGTTAGTCATTAATCATGTTGTTTTCCTTTATGTCATGAGTTGTTTTTTTTTCTCGTGTTGATATCAAAATTTATTTTCTAATCTTTCTGTCACTTGTCCACTTCTCTGCTCACTCTGGCTTTCAACAGTTTGACTTTATGTTTATAGGTATGGATCACTTTGTGTTTATCCTACTTGGGGTTTATTGCACTCACATAGATTAATTACATTTGAGAAGTTTTCAGTCGTTACCTCTTCAGAATCTTTTTGTATCCCTTGGATTCTCTGCTCCCATTGTACATATGTTGAAATGATTGGTGTTTTTCTTCTGGTCTCTAAAGCTGTATTATTTTTCTGTGATTAACTTTCTCTATGTTCTAGTTTCTCTATCGTTGTTAAGATTGCCTGTTTTCTGACTCATTGTTGTCATGTTTTCCTTTGTGTGTTTAAACACAAGCAGTCTCATCCTTGGCAGCACTCCTGTACCATGTGGGATAGGTCTAGAAGTAACCACAGGCAAGAGTAACACAGATTTTCCTAGTTATTACCTAAAGTTCAATAGCTACTAATAACTAAATACTTCTCAGCTGGACACAGTGGTACATGCCTATAATCTTAGCACTCTGGGAGGCCAAGGCAGGAGGATTGTTTGAGCCCAGAAGTTCAAGACCAGTGTGAGCAACATAGCAAGACCCATCTCTACAAAAAAATCAAAAAATCAGCTGAGCATGATGGCACATGCCTGTAGTCCCAACTGCTTGGGGGACTGAGGCAGAAGGATCACATGAACCCAGAAGGCCAAAGCTGGGGTGAGCCGTAATCATGCTACTGCACTCCAGCCTGGGAAACTAAAAAAAAAAAATTACTGAACACTTCTCAATATGTTGTTTGCCATTAGTCAGTTTCTTGAGACTTGAAATTGTTCTGTTTGACCATTTTGTGTCATTTTATATTTGTTTTGTGGGGAGGATTTGCCCACAAAACATCTTTACTTCACCTTTTCCAGATGTTTCAACCTTCTCATTGTATGTTTTCTTCTATAAATTCTATAATTTTAGCTTTTTCTTCTAGAGCTTTGAACTATTTTGAATTACGTTTGTGCTTGGTTTAAGGTAAACTTCAAAGTTTGTCTTTTACCATATAATATCCAGTTGTTTCAGCAACATTTATTAAACAGCCTACCCTTCCCCAGTTACCTCATGTATAAAAAAAAATCATTATGTGTTGGTCTTTTTCTAGTTGCTTTTTTCCATCAGTTGCTGTGTCTCTTCTTATGACATTACTACACTGCCTTGCCTCGTGTTGCTTCATAGAAAATCGTGACATCAGGCAATATCAATGGTTCAGATTGTTCTTGGCATTTCCACACACATTTTAGTTATTTTGTCTGTTTCTGGGGGGGGAGGGGGTTGGTTATTTGTTTTGGTTTTGTTTGTTTGTTTAGTTGGTTGGTTGGTTTTTTGTTTGTTTGTTTGTTTTTTTTGGAGTCAGGGTCTCATGGTGTCACCGAGGCTGAAATTCAGTTTCACAATCAACAATGATCATGGCTCACGGCAGTCTTGACCTCCTGGGCTCAGGCAATCTTTCCACCTCAGCCTCTTGAATACCTGGGAATACATGCACATGCAACCACGCCTGGCTAATATTTTTTTTTATTTTTTGTAGAGACGAGGTTTCGCTATGTTGCCTAGGCTGCTCTCACACTCCTGGGCTCAAGCAATCTACCCGCTCAGCCTCCCAAAGTGCTGGGATTACAGGTATGAGCCACTGTGCCTGGCCTGTTTCTATTTTTTAAGAAAATTGTTCTACTGGGATTTTTATTGCGTTTACATTGAACTTAATCAATTTGGGGGCAGTTGATATTTACTAATATACATGAGTTTTGTATATCTCTATGTCACTTGATTCTTCTGTAGTTTCTCTCAGCAGTGTGTTTTGTAGTTTCTTGTGAATAGGCTTTAGACATTTTGTTAAAACTATTTCTAAATATTTAACATTTTTAAAGTTTTTGAATGCTATCATGAATGGCATTTAAAATTTTTTGTTATTCAATGTTTTATCACTAATACTTACATTGACTTTATAGTCTGCAAACTTGTTAAATTTACATATTATATCTAGAAGCCTTTATGTATGGTTGTTAGAATTTTCTACCTAGTCAATCATATTACCAATAAATAAAGAAAATTTTTATTTCTTTTTAGTGTATATGTCAGTTTATTTCTTTTTCTGACCTTATTGCATTGCTAGGACCTTTGGGACATAGTTCAAAAGATATAGTGAGAGTGGATTTCTTTACCTTGTTCCCAATCTTCAGGAAAAAAAATTCATTCACCATATAATATGAAGTTAACATTAGATCTTTCATGGATGTTCTTTATCAGGTTGAGCATGTTTCCTTTTATTCCAATTTTGCCAAGAATTTTTTTTTTTAGTCATAATTACATGTTGGTTTTTATTAAATAACTTCCCTACACTTATTGATAGTTTATATTTCTGTATTATCACATTCCCTAATCTTTTCTGCTTACATGTCTAATCTGCTATAAATTCCTTCCAATAAATTTTTTGTTTTAGACTTATATTCTGAAAATTCTATTTTTTATAGAAGTCTCTCTTTTTAGATCTTCCATTTTGTTTCTCACTCTGTTCATGCCTCTCTGGAAACCCTTGGGCATATATTTAATACCTGTTTTAAAGTCCTCTATTACTAATTATATTATCTCTGTCATTTCTGGATCTCTTTTATTTACTAATCTTTGTTGCAGTTATGGGTCATGTTTTTTCATTTCTTTGCATATCTAATTTTAATTTAGTGCTTAACTTTAATGTTTATGGGTTTTATTTTGTTTTGTTGTTGAGTGTCAGAAATTTATTCTCTTCTTTTAAAGTATGTTGACGATTGTTTTGGCAAGCAACTAGGTTACTTATAAATTGGTTTGATCCCTTTGAGGCTTGTGTTTAGACTTTGTTTAGGCAGGTGTAGAATGATATCTACTTCTAGAGCTAGTTTATAGCTTTTATACTAAAATGTACCCCATCTTGTATCTGTATTGCATTCCTCAGGTAGTCACTGAGATTTCTCAACTCTGTTTAGAACCAAAACATGTGCCAACCATTCGTAGATCCCAGGTAGTTCTTAGCCCAGCTGCATGGAGTTTTCCTCTACACATTTGCAATTTATTATTCAGCAATACATTCCAGATCTACACAGGAATTTGTATAGATTTTGAAGCTATTTCTTTATCTTCTTTCCATATATTACTACTGCCTTGCTCTACTTGGATTGCTGCTGTCTGCACCATAGTCCAGAAGTTGCCTTCAGGCAGAATCATCTCATTTGTTTCTTTTCGCTCAGGTGTAACAGTCTGTGCCTTTTGTTGTCCAATTCCTAAAAAACAGTTGTTCCCTGTATTTTGTTCACGTTTTGAGTTGGTAAAGCAGGGAGAGTTGCTCCAGCATCAGGTACTTCATTGAGGCCATGTGCAGAAGTCTATTAACGGCTATTACAAGGATTAAGTAAAATATACGGGCCCCTTCACACCCTCTTTGTTTTTTTAGTGATTTATTTTCCACTATTCTCCACTAAAGCTATTTCAGACTTCTTTAACTCGGGCTATTAAACCCACCTCTTCTTTTCTCACTGTCAACAAATGATCTCACCTCTACTTCTCTGAGAAAATAGGAAGTTACAGTGTAGATACGCTGCCAGATTAACACCATTTCTTTTCCCCGACTTGATACTCATTCAATTCTGTACCAATTTTTGTTTTCCTTCCCTAGACGTCCTTCTGCCTATTTGCATGCTGTTCTTTCTCCACCTAGACTCCAGATCCCAACCCCTCCTATCTCAGAATTTGTGTCATTATTTATTCTTTCTCTTGTTTATTTATGCTCTCATTTTCTTTCTACTAGCCTATTCCTATTAATGGTTAAATGCTTATTTTCCCCCACCTTTAAAAAAAAAATCTGTCCTGAAAACCATGACCCTTCTCTAGTTACCACCCTATCTTCCTTTCTCCTTTTAAAAGAAGAAAGTCAAAGTTAACTCTAAGTGTAATTCCTCAGATGCCACACTCTCCTGGTTTTTCTGTTGCATCTTGGGTTGTTCCTTCTCACTTTCCTTCAAGGACCTGTATTCCTCTGTATTTTGTCCATGGCTATCTCATCTACTTTGAAAGTTTCAATTAATCTCAATATATCTGATGACTCCTAATTATATGACCTCAACCTAAGCTCCAGATCCATATATTCAGCTATATATCAACTATCATATCCATATATTCAGCTAAATATCAGCTATCATTTACCTGGTTATCCCATAGGCACTTCAAACTCAGCTTTTCCAGAGTTAAATTCATTGTATCATACCTCACATTCTATACCTATTGATGTTAGTTTCCTATTGCTGATATAATAAATTTACATAAATTTAGTGGCTGCACAGAACAACACAAATTTATTAGAGTTCTGTAGGCCAGTAGTCTGGCATGGGTCTCTCTGAGCACTGCTTAAACTAAAGTGTCAGTAATGCTGTGATTTTTGTGGGCTTTTTATTTGTTTGTTTTGGTTTGTTTTTTTCCTAGAGATCCTAGGGAAGAATGTGTTTCCTTGCTTTTTCTAGTTTCTAATGGCTACATCCTCAAAACCAGTTATTTGAATCTCTTATATTGCATCACCCAGACATGGCTCTTTTTTATAGTCAAATCTCCTTCAGTCTCACTCTTATCAGGAACCTGAGTTTACCTTGGGCCTACCCAGATAATCCAAGATAATCTCCCCATCTCAAGGTCCTTAATCATTTCTGCAAAGCCCTTTTTGCCATATAAATGTCCAGGGATTAGAGGATTAGAACATGAACATTTGGGGAGGCCATTATTCTGCCTGTCATACTGTCTTAGTGGATGGTACTCACTTATCTAACCTAAAAACCTAGAAGTCAGTCTTGACTCTTTCTTGCAACTCGTCAATCACTCTTGACAGCCAATCATTAGTCCTATCTATTTTGACTCCTGAGTTGCTCTGTTTTTGTTCATTCCTCCTGCTAGTGTGTTAATCCAGATCATCAAACTTGTTTGAGATATGACAACTGTTTTTCTGCTTCTAGTCTTTCCACATTCATTCTGTTCTCCAAACTACCATCATAGTCATCTTTATAAGATTCTGTTTATTTCACACTCTTGCTTAAAACCTTTCATTGGCTCCCCATTGCTCCTCTACCTTGTGGTATAAAAGATTCTTCATACTCGGGCCTTACTTTTTTTTTTTTTCCTAACCTCCTCTTTCTTCACATTCCTCAGCCTATCAGCAAGCTGTAGTGGCTGGCCAGTGATGGCATAGGAGAAGATATTATTCACTCTCTCAGTCTGTAGCAGCATCGTCCATTAGAGTATTCTGTGGTGGTAGATATGTTTTATATGTACACTATTAGTATGAGAAGCACTAGCCACATGTGGCTATTGAACACTTGAAATGTGATTACTGGACTAAGGAACTGAATTTTAATTTTATTTAAGTTTAATTAACTTAAAGTTAAATAGCCACATATAGCTAGTGGCAACCATATTGGACAATACATATCTAGAATAGTAATTCTCAACCAGAGGCAATTTTTGAGCAACCCTGTCCTCCTCCTCCTACCAGAAATGGAAACATTTTTGGTTTCCACACTTGGGTAGTGCTGCTGGTATCTAGTGGGCAGAGGCCAAGGATGCCGTTTAAACACCCTGCAAAACATAAGATGGTCCCCGTAGCAGACTTCTCAGCCCACAACATCAGCATGCTAAGGTGAATACTCTGGTCTAGACTGTTTCCTTGTGTTTTTGCTGTACCTACATATATATTTAAGGATTCATCTTAGAGATCACCTCCTCTGGAAAGTCTTCTGTGGTTTCTCAGATCTGAATTTGGTACATGTTCTGTCCCATCATATCCTGTACTTATCTTTATTTGTATGATGTAGTCACCTCTGTGATAATTATAATTAAAATTTTTATTTGTTCTTGGCATCTTGAGTGTAGGAATATACCGAGTGGTAAATGAAGATGATCAAAAAATATTTGAGTGTATGAATTAATATAAATTAATGAATCATTTATTAAACATATTACAATTTAAAATATAAACAAGCATTGCCATCTTCAGTTTATACCTTTTAGAGAACATACATTTACTAAAATATTTGGAAATATTTTTTGGAATTACTCATAGTTTGCCAGTAAGATAAGACAATTTGTCTAATTCCTTTAGTGGGAAATAACTTTTTTTTCCCCCTTTTCTATTATTCTCCCCTTTCCTGCTGCTCTTCTTGGCTTAGTATGCCCCTTCCTTCCATACTGTCCTGTTAAGCGACAGCCAGCCTGAGCCACCTGCACTCTCATCCTCAGCATGCTGATAAGGCACTAAAACTTTACTGCATGGATGCAGGAAGGATTCAAGCAGGTGACGTGGAACAAGTAAACCAGAAACTTAAGAAAGCTGACTAACAATATAGTAGAGTAACTCAGAACTGACTATAGAATGAAACAGACCCAAGTTTGAATTCTTGTCCTGCCATTATTTTCTGAATTCCCAAAAATTTAACCTAATTTAGCTTTGTAAAAAAGAAGATAATAATAGTACATATTCCAGTGAATCATCACGACTATTAAATGAGGTAATTAGTATAAATACAGTGCCCTTCATGTAATAAACACACGTGGCAGATTTAGCTGAAGATGATATGTGAGTAGATTAATAATGTGGATCTAATTGACTTAATTTCTATAAATGTATGTGTCTAGAAGTCCAAACATTAGTAGTCAGAGTTTGAAATTTAGTGTTCATCATCTCAACTTTTTTTTTGGAGTCAAAGTCTCACTCTGTTGCCTAGTCTAGAGTACAGTGACATGCTCATAGTTACTGCAGCCTTGACCTGCTGGGATCAGGTGATCCTTCTGCCTCAGTCTTCCAAGTAGCTGGAACTACAGGCATGTGCCATCACACCCAGCTAATTTTTTAATTTTTTGTAGAGGTGAGGTCTCAACTAGTTGTCCAATCTGATCTTGAGCCCCTGGACTCAGGCAGTCCTCTCGCCTCCACCTCCCAAAGTGCTAAGATTACAGGCATGAGCCACCGCTCCCTGCCAGAACTATTTAAGAATGAATGCTCACCATGTGAGCATTGAGATCACTGAGGGCAGAGAAAGATGAAGAAAGTTGGGAATTGCATGACTAAAGCCATCCAAGAAGCTAAAAGGTTCATATTGTAGAGCAGATGCCAGTCTGAACATTCCATGCTGCCTGCCCCTCCATGCCTTTGTAGATGATATTTCCTTTGCCAGTGGTGCCATTCTCGGGTTTCTTCACTTGAATAAGGCCTACTTTTTCTTTTGGACTCAGAAGTTACCTTTATTAGAACCTTGTTTATCTACTAGGAATGCATTCAGCTGTATATAACAAAAAATTCCAACTATTGGTGGCTTAAAGAAATAAGACTTGTGTTACTAGATAAGGAGTCCAAAGTAAGGATTTAAGAGTGGTGCAGTAATTCAGCAATTCCACTGTGGTCCTAACCTCTTTTATTTGCTGTGTCATCTTTTGTTGTGTCACATCATTGATGGCCTGCTATACCACTATGCCTCTAGTACACATTCTAAGACAGGAAAAAGAGAGGAAGGGCAAAGGGACTTGCTTCTACAAAAACTGTCTTTTTATTCAGGATACCTCCTTACATTCAGGAAACCCACTTCAGGAACTTCAACCTCCAGAATAATGTCACTTGGCTACCCCAGCTACAAAGGAAAGTGGGACAAAGAGTATTTTGACTAGAAAAAGAAGGCAGCAGTTAGCAATGCCATATATGTATCATGAGTCCAATCTGTTAGCCATATCATCCCATGTCAAGGATCCCTGTTTTCATGTACCCTGTGTATTCCCTTGTCAAATTTATTATCATATAGTATGCTGATCACCAACTTAATTTGTTTTCTTCTCCAAAAATAAGCTATTGGAAATAAGACACTCAGTAAATATTTGCTGAATAATTATTTACAAACAATGATTGTCAAAAAGTATGAATAATCTACACATAGTATCCCTTGAGTTTGTAATTGTTGTTGTTAGTATTTATTGAGTACTTACCATGTGCCAAAGACTTTACATGCTTTATCATTCAGTCCTCATAATTTGCCTATGAAGTTAATATGTTGTCATCCTCATTTTATAGATAAAGATACAGGCTTAGACAAGTTTAAGTGATTTACCCAAGGTCTTAAAACCATTAGAATTCTTTTTAGAATTCGACTTTTAATTTAGATCATCTGACTCCAGAGCCCAGACTTTTAAAAACTATGATATACCATATTATTCTTTATAAATGTTCTCAAATATGAGCTTATATGTGGAATTCTTTAAATTCAACTTCTTATGATCAAGAAATGTTCCCCTTGGTTCACACCTGTAATCCCAGTCCTTTGGAAGGCAGAGGTGAGAGGATTGCCTGAGCCCAGGGGTTCGAAGACCAGCCTGGGCAATTTGGCAAGACCTTGACTCTACAATAAATCAACAAATTAACTGGGCATGGTGTAGCACTTCTGTAGTTCCAGCTACTTGAAAGGTTGAGGTGGAAGAATCTCCTGAGCCCAGCAGGTTGAGGCTATAGTAACTGTGATTGTGCGACTGTACTCCAGCCTAGGTGACAGAGTGAGACTCTGACTCAAAAAAAATTACTGAAATTAATTTTCCAAATGGAAAATAAATCTAAAATGAAAAATCAAAAACGGGCCTCATTATCTTATTGAGTTTTAGTAATCAGTAATTCTGAAAGTAGTTTGTTTTAGACAACCAGGTTGTTTGAATGCTATTTTAAAAACTCATAATATGCTCACTATGACAAAATAGCTAATATGATGGCTAGATATTTAAATTGATTATAGTTTTGAAGACAGTATGAAATCTACTAGAAGTAAAGTGTAAAGTATTTATGCTAGAATTAATGTTTATGAAAAATTATGACTGCTTATCAGTAAAGACGAATATATTTGAGTAGCATAATTGTGAATAAGTTTTTGTTAATGTTTTAGTGCTTTTATAGTGAAAATATAGTTGATTTTTACTTTAATAATAAACAGCATATCTTAAAACAGATGTTTTCTTTGAGTTGTAGCTCTTTTAGAACTACAGTGTAAGTATACACTTGTGAAGCTGATCCAATTGTATTTTTTATAATCAAATTATTAGTTAAGTTAAAATCTTACCCTTGATATATGTAACACCAGAGCGTTGTTGTTAGTTAGACCCATCAGGGTTTGAAAGTTTCTCTGTCCATATTACTTAGCCCCCTTATCTTAGTACAGTTAAATTAGACTACCTGACAGCCATAGTAGGGCCTAAAATGCAAGATAATTTTTTTTTCAATTTTTTTTAGCTTTTTATTTTAAATATGTGGGGTACAATTCAGGGTTAGGTATATAAATGTTCATTATGCAGGTACCCTAAGAGAATTATTCTTAATATTTGGTATACAAGAGATCTAGTCTGGTGAAAGTCAACCAAAGGAGCATGGGAATAATAGTTCAGTATTTCCCAAAATATGGTCCTTGGAATAGTAATTTCATAGGATGTTAGTATGTTATGAAAAAAGTTTCTGTAGTCTAGGTACAATGGCGCCCCTAAAGTCCCAACTACTTAGGAGGCTGAGGCAGAGGGATCAATCGCTTGCATCCAGGAGTTCTAGTGAATAGCCACTGCTCCGACTTTGGCAACATAGCAAGACTTCATCTTTTTAAACAAAGTTTCCATACTCAAATATGTTTATGATTCTGGATTAAAAGTTGTCTTACAAAGCTCCATCAGCTGCTGCATGTTGTGAACCTTAAGTATTCATTGTTTTCCAAACTTTTTTCTTTCTGAATTCTTCTTCCCCATTTTTCCTCATGAAACTTGGCATTCTGAGATGGCAGTATTTGGGAAATAGTCAGTAAAGTCTGTAGAGCAAGTTTCTAGAATAGAAAGAAAAATTAATTCCCACATGTTATCATTCAGAACTAACAGGATGTTGAGAACTTCCTGTTTATATTACTGGCTTCTAGGTATGTGTACCACCAGGATGTAATCTCCCTGCTAATTCTAATGTTCAGGTCTCCTAAATTAACTAGTAGTGCTTTGGAGTTATTAAAACAAACAAAGGTTAAATGGACTATATATTTTGGTTCCTTTTAGCAGACTAATGTAAATATTAAATAACATTTAACTTGCCAGAAAATCAGTTGAAAGAAGGAAAAAATACATTTCTATAAGATGATAGAGATGAAAGTAGACAATCTTTGTACTTTTCCCCCATCAACTGGAGAGAGAGGATTAAAACCAGGAATAAGAGAGCCTGAATATTTTAAGTTCATTTAAGTCTATGTTTTATACTTCTCAGGAAGAGTATACTGTATTATTTCTAGGGCTATCTAACTGGCCAGTGTTCTAAAGGAGAACTTGTATGTATTGCCAACTACTTCTAGCTTTAAAAAATACAGTATTAATCTGTTTTTGGTGACTTAGCACAGTCTAATAAAGCATCTGCTTTAGAGAGCGTGCTGTGCTCAGTATCTAGAAGCCATGTAAATTCACTGGGTCAGAAATTGAACTGTCGGATGAGTTCCTTGTTACAGATAAGTCTACAGGCTTTCTGACTTAATTCAGCTCTACTGGGATAGGGTTTAGTCATGAGAGTTGACCAAAGGAAGTTTTTCTATAACTATCATTAGGAGAGAAATTGAAAAATGATGTAGGGTTGCCAGAATGCCGATTACTTCTAGACGGATTAAAGGAAGTGTCATTTTCTGAAATTAGGTGACAGATGCCATCATTCAGATAATTGAGTAGTGAGGCACATTTCCTCCAGGGGAGAACTCCCAGTGGGTTTCTCTTGCAAGGGAATACAGTAGAAAATGTGTTGTCAGTATATCTTAAGTTTTCAACACTGATTAAGTAATCCTTTAAGGACTCTCCTTTCTACTTCCCAACCCCACTGTTTGTCCTTCCTAGGGAAGTGAACAAAATTAAAAGCCTAAGCTATATTCTCTAAAATTTCTTACTTTAGTGAGCACCAAAGCCTATTATGAGATAAACCTTCAGGACCAACTTTCTGGGCACACATGGGTTGTCCATTACAAAATCTAAAACCTAAAGAATCACAGCAGAGGTACTAACATGTAAAACATCCAATTTAGCATAGTATAAATTAGAAACAGGCAAGAGAAGGCGGTGCAAGCATTCTGTCTGTAGGAAACCTATTCATGTTTTATGGTTAACTTTGTGGAAGTTCATTAATACCTGGATTTTCACCAGGATCATATCTGGGACACTGCAGTAGACAATATTTTCCTGGGTATAACCTTACTAGTATCATTTCATTTTGGCCTATGGCATCTTATTGGTATGACTAGTTGCCATATTTCAAAATTGTGAGAGTTTACACAGAAAAAGTTCAAAATCTATTTTCTCTTGAAAATTTAGGACACTAAACTTTTATTTCCACTGACAGCAATTGGACCTACACAGCAGTTAAACCCCTCAAACATGGCATGCACTTTCTAGTCTTCTCAGTTTCCACCATGCTTTTATTTTCTCAGATATTTTCTCACCTGTGGTCTGCTCTACTTATTTGCATTACCTGCCTGGTATTTGAGTTTGTGATCTTTGCTAGTTTCTTTGGGGCAAGTTTATTCCAAGAGCCATTCTTTACAGGGTTAGGGGAGCCATAACAGTATATATGAGGACAGATAGTGGGAAGAAAGCCTCTATTTTTGCTTCTTAGTAATGTGGACTGATTCTATTGTCAGTTTCTGCCCTAGGTGACCTTTCTAACAGCAGATCAATGGAAGGCAAATACAGGATTTGACAACAACAATGAAACTCTTTTGAGAGTCTCTGCTACAGTTCAGCCATTGTACAAAACACATTGCCTGCTCACTTTCTAAGAGACCTACCCTGACTACTCTGTTTTAAATCATGTCCCCCCAAATACTTTTTCTCTAAAGCATTTACTATCCTTATAAACATGTTTTACTTTTAATTTTTGTTTATTGTTTGTCTCATTACTAAAATATAAGGTAGTACCTAGAGCATAGCAAGCACTTGATGCTGGATGAATAAATGAATAATCTCATTTAATCTTTAAACTTTCCAAGTCTGTCCCGTGGTTAGTGTCTTAAATTAAAAGCCAATTCTTTTAATGTACTTACTGCTAAAGTGATTGAATGAGAACTAAAAGCTATCTGGGACATTAAGATATAGGATATCTGTTTCCTGAGAACCAGACTGATATTAGAATGGGGCTTTCTGAGAAGTAAGACACATTTCCAGAAGTAAATTTGGGTAGCTCCCTCAAGTAGTAATTCTTAACAAGAGGCACACCTTCTCTGCTGCCCTCCAGAGATATATGCTATATCATTGAGAGGGTGTATATGAGATATATGTGAAAAGATTCTCTTCCTTCCTTTCCCTCTTTATAGGCAAAAGCACATTTTCTTATCTCAAAGCTTTACTGTAGTGAATGCTGAATGGTGACCAAAGTCAACTTACTGACTCAGACTTGACTGAAACTAAAAATTTTGTTTGGAGTATCCAATTAGAATATATCATAGAAATAAATAAACAAATAAGTAAATAAATAAATGAAACTTGTCATGGCTTGAAAAGGCTCATGGTTAAAAGGAAAGATTTCTCTTGAGATATGGCACTGGGTTTACTGTTAGTAAAGACGTTTCTGAGAATCTGACTTTATCCTTCCATTCACTTGCTGGAGAAGAAATAGAAAAATTTTCAAAATGGAGAGCATGTTTGTATAGAATTTACTTGAGTGGGAAAATTTGGCTAAGGGGCCAGATTTGTTTATTTGTTTGTTTGTTTGTGTCAGAATCTCACTCTGTCACCCAGGTTGAAGGGCAGTGACATAATCACAGTTTACCATATGCTTGAACTCCTGGGCTCAGGCAATTTTTCCATCTCAGCCTCCTAAGTAGCTGGGACTACAAGCACACACCACAATGCCTGGCTAATTATTGATGATTTTTGTAGGACAAGGTCTCGCTATGTTGCTCAGGCAGGTCTAGAACTCTTGGCCTCAATCTATCCTCCTGACTCGGCCTCCCAAAATGTTGTGTTTATAGGCGTGAGTCACTGTGCCCAGCTGGGGCCAGACTTAAATAGCAGGTTTGGCTTTGTTTTTGGCATCACAAAGAAACTAATCTGGCCATGTCATTCACAGATTATAAAGTCATGTCATTTATAGGTTTTTTAACCTTTTACTCTTTTTTAGTTTTTTACAGTGTGTACTTGAGTTATTTTATTCTCCCTTAGTATGGAAGGGAAATATAGTTATTAATGTTTTTGTTTTTCTCTTCTGTTAGGGTCTTAGATGGACTGAATTGCCCAGTCATGAGTTATGGTAACTTTTCTCTTTCGTTGTTATTTAAAAAAACTCTAGTCATTATCAGCTAGCTTTGAAGCTCATTTTGTTGTCTCAAAGAGGAAAAGGAAAATAATATAATGACAATATTACATTTATTACCTGGAAGAAACTCAGTATTCATTAATAGTTTATATTCAAAGAATGACATTATAACACAAAAGTGTGCTCTGATAGAAAACAAATGAATTCTTAAAGTATTTTCATTTTTCTATCTTTGTATTTTAAGTCATTTCAAACTTGTGGAATAGTGAACTCTAGAGGAGAAAAGAAGGAAAGGTTATTAGGAACAGAGAGACAAGGATTAAAGAACTGACTTTTCTCTCCATGATGTACATCTTGTTTAGGTTATAGCTTTGTGATCTTGAAAAATCAAGTCGAAATCTGTTTTTTTGGAAGCATCACGGGAGCTAGGCTTTCAGGCAGGCTCCAGTCTTTCTTTCCATGCTGAAAAAAGTTAAAAACGCAGAGACTAGAAAGATCTAAATCTGGGCAACCCCCTTGGGTTCCCTCCCACTATGGGAGCTTTTCTGTCCTCCTAATAAATCCTGCTTCACGCCCCCCCCCCGAAAAAGAAAGAAAGAGCTAAACCTTACCCTTCTTGCTAATGCCTCCACCCAATTCCCGACTACTAGTAGAACCCTGGGATCTCTTCAAATAGCATAAACATCAGTTATAACCTTTGTCTTACCTGAGTGATGCAGAGAAATGTTACATAATGATCCCATGATGGTCACTTTTTGTAAAATTTAACTATGGGAAGAATATGGCTCCTTAATATGGCTCTTAAATCCCATTTCAAAGAGACTCAGATATTTTATGTGCCCTCTGCCTATTGGAACCATAGTACCTATGAGTATTTTAACAATACACCCTTGTCTTACCATTTCATTTGGAATTTAGTTACTTTGGCTCTTATGTAGCTGTGATACTTTCTACCATGTTATTCATTATTTCATTATTGTTTCAGAGATTCCACGTCCTTTTTTACTATTAAGCCCTTTAAAGATTCCTTGTGTTTCTTTCTTGAATTTTTCCTTTGATTTATTACAATTTATGAACTCAATTTTTTTTAAGTATTAAATGGGCAAAAAAATAAAAGTAAAGATGACCATTGCTTGGCTATAATGAATGGCCTTTATAATCTCTATCTTTTTATTTTATAATTAATCTATTCCTGATTTTATGTGCAGAACCTTCTCAGTATTATGCACAGAATCCACTCAGAAATATCTTACATACTCATGGCTTCTTAATGTTGGAATTTCTCCAGGCTTGATTTTAGTTCAGGCAAATTGAAAGGGATTTTTTTGGTTTTTTAGCTTGTTTTCAGATGGCCATAAATTCTCTAGGTCACTGAGAGAATTGGAAGGAAAATGAGTGATAAACAAAGTTTGAGTTTTGCTGAAATTTGCTTGTTAGTATTGTTTCACTTTACCTTAGTTGTCCCCTAGTAACTGATGTCTTTCAAATTGACTTAGATCTCATTCCTTATCTTAGAGCAGAACATTTTGAAAAGAAAATTAGGCCATTTTCATCTTATACCTAATTCAGTAGATTTATAAATAAGAGACAAAATTCTCACAGTAATGCAAGTCCAATAAAAATTACTTGCTCTTCTCATTTGATGTATATTTTCTAATAGTGAGTATAGAAAAAAAATGTTTCCTCTTATATTATTTATAGTAGATAACCCTCAAAAGGAAATCACATTCCCCCACCACCCTTCATGGTTCTCATAACAAGTTAGGAAGCTGAAAATTAAAAATCTTAAGCAACAAGCATGGAAAATAGAGTCCTCATACCTTGACCTTTTTCTTTTTCTCTGTCTTCCTTACTCCATCCCTTGGAACAACTGCTAGGCCATGAGAGAATGTAATATCAGGAGTGCTGATTGTTTCCATAAATTTAAAAGGACTACAGAATAAAGCTTCCATTTGTTCCCCTTTTGATTCTCCCGTCAGGATGCTGGTGAAGAGAGAGTCCTTTTAATAACTATGCTTCTTGAATCAGTGTCACCTAAAGGGGAAATAATAGAATTGTTTTCAAATCTGTTTTTGTAGTTTACAAAACCAAATGCGGACAGATTCAAGCATAATTATCCCATTAGTGTATTTGTCTTCCTTCATACACAGTAACTCAAACTAAAGAAACAAACTGGATAATTTAAATTTCTGGATTTTAAACTGACTATTCTATATGCAAAGTTAAATTAAAACTTTCTAAAAAATTTTTTATTGATACTAGTTTGAAAAGTAAAATTTAGTGGACTAATTACGGACATGATACCCTCATTGGTCATCTTCTTTTCATCAAAACTCAATCATTGTGAACCTGGCCAGTACCTTGAAAGGTGTTTATAAGTCTGAGCAGCCGGGCTCGGTGGCTCAGCCTGTAATCCTGCGCCTTTGGGAGGCTGAGGTGGGTGGATTGCCTGAGCCCACGGGTTCGAGACCCGCCTGGGCAGCGAGACCGCATCTCTACAATAAATCAAAAAATCATCCGGGTGTGGTAGTGCATGCCTGTAATTCCGGCTACTTGGAAGGCTGAAGCGGAAGGATCGCCGGAGCCCAGCAGGTCGAGGCTGCGGTGGCCGGGAGCAGCCACTGCACTCCAGTCTGGGCAACAGG
>NW_007250606.1:135689-234728 GCF_000164805.1 Carlito syrichta
GTGTTTATGTTCAGATTCTTTCATCCTTTGTCTAACAGACTCTAGTCATTTCCAAAGTTACTTAGCTTGGCAACTTTTCCCCACATTCCCTTCCGTGAAGTTGTTTTAAACATTGTAACAAAATTACAGTGTTTTGCCACATTCCACATTCCATACTGGGATCCTACCACCTCTTGAATGATTTTTTTTAAATGTGCATACATAAACCAGGCTCGGAGGCTCAGCCTGTAATCCCGCTCCTTTGGGAGGCTGAGGTGAGTGGATTGCCTGAGCCCGCGGGTTCGAGACCCGCCCGGCCAGCGAGACCTCATCTCTACAATAAATCAAAAAAATGAGCTGGGCATGGTAGCGCATGCCTGTAATTCCGGTTACTTGAAAGGCTGAAGCGGAAGGATCGCCGGAGCCCAGCAGGTCGAGGCTGCGGTGGCCGGGAGCAGCCACTGCACTCCAGTCTGGGCAACAGAGTGAGACTCCAACTCAAAAAAAAAAAAAAAAAAAGTCTGAGCAAGAGCTTTAGCTGTTTCTGGAAATAATGATCCTCAGATATAATTTCACCATCAAGAATTTGCATGAAAATATTTCAGTTAAGTCCTTAATTGTAATGGTCTTAATAAGCATCAGCCCTTCCCCAATTTTGGGACTTTGTTAAAGTTAAAAAAACAAAACAAAACTGAATAACACTTGAGGAAAGTATCATAATAGGAAACAAATCACTACAGATTCCAAACGATAGAAGTCACTTTTTTATTAACATTTGAGAAGTTGTGGCTTAAGCCTGATGCTTTAGTTTTTCAAGATGGTTCCTAAAAACAGGAACAAATCTCTTAATTTAGACTGCTTTTAAACTATATTCTATGCCAATAAATAATGAGAACATATTTTCTTACCATCTGCTTGAAGGTCTTTAAGTTCTGGTAATAAGACTCTGAAAATTCTACCTAATTCTCTGCAATCCATGTGGTATATATATTGACAGTACAGACCAGATGTCCTGAGCAGACAAGTAGGAATGCCAAAAAATTAACTTAGTATTTGAAATATAGAATATTTTTTCACATATTCCTTTATTACAGAAGACAAGTAGAAAGTTACATATTTTGTTCCAAGCCAAACCTGGGGGGAAAGCTATTATTTCTGACCTATTTTGCTTAGATTAATTTTTCTCTCAAACAGAACAACTATTGTCAGAAATATTGTCTAACTTCAGTTGGATGTTGATTGCTCAGATAGGAATAGTTTCCACCCTTTTTTGCACTCACTCTGAGGAAAGTCAATGCTGTTGGAACATTGTCTCCAGTAACCTGTGGCCACGTCTGATGCTCACATGTAAAATCTAGGCACTTTTCTCTCATAGTATACTCCCTAAGTTAGTAGAGGTCAACAGGCTAAATTCTTCCTGAATTTTTTAATATGAGAATACCTTACTCTCATGTTCATTGCAGCATTATTTACAGTAGCTAAGATATGGAAGCAAGGTGTGACCATCATCAGTTGAAGAAAATATGGCATATGTACGCAATTAAACACTATTTAGCTTTAAAAAGAGGAAATCCTTTTATTTGCAACAACATGGGTGAGCCTGGAGGACATTATGCTAAGTGAAATACGTTAGGAACAGAAAGACAAATACTTCACGATCTCTCTTATATGTGGAATCTAGAAAGACTGGAACTTACTGAAGTAGAAAAAAATCATTACAGGAGACTAGGATGGGGGTTAGATTGAGAAAGGATAGAAGTATTAATCAAAGGGTACAAAGTTTCAGATAGGAGAAATAAGCTGTAGTGACCTATTGCACAAAATAGTGACTGTACTAAATAATAGTGCATTATATATTTCAGAATTGATGAAAGGATAGATTTTAAAATTTTTCACCTCAAAAAGATAAGTGTGTGAGGTGATGGGTTTGTTAATTAGCCTGATTTAAATCAAATTCCACATTGTAAGCATATATTAAAACATCACATTGTACCTGTATAAATACATATAATTATTATTTGTCAATTAAAAATAAAATTCTTAAAAGATTTTTAAGATATCTTTTTCAAGTAAAAAATTCTATACTTGTTGATAGAATTTGAATTATAAACTTCTGCCAAAGATCTGATTTATAGCACTTATATATTTTAAAATAATAACATTTATGTAATAAAAAAACCTATCACAGATATACTTTATGAAGGTTTATCACAAAAATGTATGATCTTTTTTTACTGTTACACATGTAAAAATTGATACTCAAACAGCTTTCCTAATATTTCAGAGTAAATAAGTGGCAGATCTAGAACTCAGATCCAAGCCTTCTAATTCTGTATTCTATATCTTACTATTATGTCCTACTGCTTGAGATGAATTAAGTGTGAAGGATCAGTCAATCAAGTTCAAATAGCAGCTGCTTTATTCATCTCTTTTACACATATGTCTATACTTTTGTTAACAAGTAATCAGTTACTGAATGATATGAGAGGGGACCCTAAAAAACCGGAATGAGTTTTTGGAGGGTGGGCCCTTTGTAGTACAGGCTTCTCTTGCTAGGTATGTGTTCTGGGAACCCATCTTCCTCAGTGTACCAGGTGGTGTTGTTATGAGAGGTTGTGTTCAGCTTCAGTGAATGTTTTCTTTGGGGGGGTTCTTTCAGTGCATTTGTCCATTTCTTTGGGTTATGTACACCACACTGCACTGTATTCAGCATTTTTGACCAAAAACAGCATGTCCCCATACTCCACCCTTTCTGTTCACCTGATCTCACACTGAGCAGCTCCCCCCACCCCCATGAAAAAAATCCTCAAAGGGAAATGTTTTGCTGATGTGAAAGAAGTGAAACAGAAAATGGCAGAAGCCCTAAAAGGCATCAAAATTGATGAGTTCAAAAACTGTTTTGAATAGTGGAAAAAGCGTCTTGATAGGTATATTGCATCAAATGGAGAGTCACTTTGCAGGTGACTGAAATTTAAACAAGTAAAAATAAATATACAGTTTTTTATAAATAAATTCAAGTTTTCTGGGTCCCTCTTTGTATATGAAAAGTCTCCATAAGTTCTAGATAAGTCACTGATACATTTTGCTATATGACCATCTTAAAGATAAATTACTGACTTTTTTTCTAAATTAAATTCCAACTCAGGAATATGTTTTTAATACTGAAAGTAAAAGCATTCTTTTTAACCTGTCATAAAAAGGAATCCTGTGATACATGTAGCATGAAAAATCAGTAGGGAAAGTATAAAGTATGCAATAAGTAATACTAGGACAATTAATTAACCTGGTGGACAAATTTTTATTTGGTCCTACTTTATATCTAACAAAAATAAATCCCAGCGGAATTAGACCTAAGTGTGAAAATGTTTAAGCTTTAAAAAGAAAACATAGGCTAATATTTCTGTGACACTGGAATAGGGAAAGTTTTTCAAAAATGACACGAAAAGCTCAGATTAAGAATGAAAACATAGATGTATTTGCCTGGAGATGAAAAATTTCTCTGCATCACAAGTCTTCAAAAACAAAATGAATAGACAAGCTACAACAAGGAGAAGAAATTAGCAGCATTTAAACCACTAGAAGATTAGTAGACTGATAAATATCCCCATTTTTAGATGAGCAAAAGATATGAACAGACAGTTCCTTAAACAGTGTGATTCTTCAAGTGTGAGCCTCTGAGTAGCAGTAGCAGCATCACCTGGGAACTTGTTAGGAATCTAGATTCTCAGGTCCCCACTCCAGACCAAGTAAATCAGGAACTCTGGAGGTGGGGCCCTGCCATCTTTGTTTTTACAAGCTCTCTAGGTGATTCTGATGCAAGCTAAAATTTGGGAGCCACTGTGTTAAACTCAAATGTTAAGTAAAATGAAGGGTACTCTGTTTCATCATCAATCAGAGATATAAAATAAAACAATGAATTACTTTTTTCTACCTATAAGATAAGCCAAAATTTAAAACTTAAATTTTAACAAGGATGTGGAGAAATTGTTGTATTGCCATTGGAAATATAAACTGGCCATGCCAGTTTTGGGGCGCAATTTGAATATACTCAGTAAACTTGAAGATATACATTCTTTAGGTACGTACCTTAGAAAAATGCTCACACCTGGACACAGGTGTCAAAAATAAAGGATTTTCATTTGTAGCACTATTTGGAATTACAAAACTTTGTAATAACATATTGTCTATCAGTGAAGAAATTAACAAACTGGTTTTGCTTCATACAGTACTGTTGTATATTATGTTAAAAAATTAAAGAAATCTGAAGCAAACATGACAAAAGGTTAGCATTTTAAAAATATGAATAGTGATACATAAGTGCCTACATTCTCTACTTTGTTTTAATTACTTTGTAGTTTTAAATTTTAAACATTAAATGGGTATTAAAATATTAAAAGGATTTCCAACTGGCTCTTATCTTTCAGGATACTGCCTCAAAAGTGGATTAAGTTGGACAAACTAGGATCTTCAGTCTAGTTGAGGGGTATAAGTAGACACTGGAAAATATTTTTTTAAAACAATCAGTGAATACAAATTACTGAGTATAAGCTGAATGAACAATGTCCTGAGTAAATGCTATGTCCCACAGTAAAGGAACAAACAGGCATGTGGTAGGATCACGCATACAAAACTTACTAGAGTTTAGTTTTTAACCTTTTTTTTTTTCTTTTGAATTGGAGTCTCACTCTGTTAGCCTAGGCTGAAGTGCAGTGGCATGCTCACGGCCACCACTGCCTCGACCTGCTGGTCTCTGGCAATCCATCCCCCCTTAGCCTTCCAAGCAGCCGGAACTACAGGCACGCGCTACCATGCCCAGCTAATTTTTTTAAAATTTTTATTGTAGAGACGAGGTCTCGCCAAATTGCCTGGGCTGTTCTTGAACCCGAGGACTCAGGCAGTCCACTCATTCGGCTTCCCAAAGTGCAGGGATTACAGGCTGAGCCACTGACTTTTTTTTTTTTAAGTAAAAGTTAAGCAAAAGAGAAGTATGAAGGCTATGCATTCTAAACTGGTGCTTCTTGGTCTTTTTTTTTTTTTTTTTTTAGCCCACACCCCATTTTGACAAATGTAAATATACCCTTAGTTAATACCATTTGAAATTTTGAAATAAATTAAATACTGTTCTAAAAATGAGTGGGTGAAAGCTTTTGTGATCACAGAGAGGAACCCTTTTTCTATCTCCACATTTTTATCTGCATGTATAAAAAAGGGTTCTTCAGTTTTCTCAAAAATGCTAGAGAAAAGAATTTAACTTTCTTTTATTAATCATAATAATAGGCTAGTCTATGTTGCTATAACTAAGTAAGCCTGAATAACGATGGCCTAACCACAGAAAATTATTTTCATTCAAATAATATATGCAGCAGAAATCTCTGGAGGCTGCTGCCCCACATTGTCCCTCAGGAACCCTCAGTAACAGAAATACTGATATGCTGTAGCCTCACCAGTAAAATGCTTGGCTTCCTGCATGCCACAGAGGGATAAAAAAATGGGATGACATATTGATTCTTAACTATGTCAGCTGAGAAGCGAATTACGTCACTTGCGATCTGGTTTATGGACTAATCACACAACCATAAGCCTTAGCTTAAAGGAAGCTGAGAAATGTAGGTGAGCAGATAGAATATTTGATGAGCATTGTGTCACATGTTCTCTTCACCACTTTACTTGCACCTCATAGAAAAAATTAGATATTCCATGCTACTTGTTCCTTGCATCAATGTTTGTTATCAGACAAAGCTTTAGTAGGGAAGGGGATTGAGTGGCATGATTCAAACACCAAACTCCACCTAGAACCTCCAAAAGTGATGTGATCTCGGATTACACCTTTATTATCCCCTTAATCACATGATATCAAGGAGAATTTTGAGTATGATTGTTGCTACAAGCTTTTCTCCCCAGACTGTCAAACATCAAAGCACCCTCTTGGTCATTTACAACATTTTTGTAGCATTGCTTTGTTTTCATAGCCAACGATTTAAAAAACCAGCTTCATAAACATGCTTATGAAAATGGGATGATGCCACACAAGGTCCGCTCACTTACTTGGGAGTAAACAAGGATATTTTACCAAGAATTCTCCAAAGTTATTTTCTGGAGTGTGTTTGACACCTAAGTCAAACCTTAGTTCAAAGATTCCTTTTCAGTATCATCTTGCAGAGACTGAAATGGGATAAGGAAGAGATCTTTATAAGCTTCAAGCAAGCTCTTCAACCATAATAGTATGAAATTATCAGCTAGTTTATCATTCAACAGAATAATATTTGAGGTTCCCCGTAGACTTGAAACTATTTTCAAGTCTTCAACTCAAGAAAATGAAGACATTAAAGCCCAGGGATATAGGGATGTTGATGTTTGTCATTTGAAGTTTCACTTAAGATCTTCAGTTATGTCTGCCAAATATGCAAAACTCTGTTACAAAGTATAGTTTTTTTATTGTAATAAAATATATGTAACAAAAAATTTACCATTAATGATATTTAGTACTTTCACTGTGATACTACTGCTACCTCAATCCTCAATCTAGTTCACCCCAGAAGGAGACTCTCTACCCATTAAGCCATCAGTCCACATACTCTTCTTCCCTCTGCCTTTGGCTACCACTAATCTGCTTTCTATTTCTAGAGATTTGCCTATTCTGAATATTTCATATAATGGAATCATATGATATATGTTTGGCTTCTTTCACTTAGTGTAATGTTTTCTCCAGGTTTATCCATGTTGTAGTATGTATCAGTATTTCATTTCTTTTATGGCTGAATGAAAAATTTTAAAAGTTTACATGATTGGTCTTTTCTATAGTGCTCTAAAAATCGAGCACCATTATTTTTCACTTCATAAGTTCAGCCAAATTTCTTTCTAACAACCAATGAATTTCAGCATGGAACAAAAAACTTTTATTCTTAACATTTAAACCTTTGCAAGGCATATTAAATAATCTGATGTTTAACGTACATGCCATATGATACACTTGCCTTGATAATCAAGCAAGAATGATCGCATGACCATAAGCTAGTGGTTTTCTAGACCAGTGAGCATTGTTTTGGAAGCCACTGATTGACACAGTGAATGACACAGAGTATCCAAACCCAGAAATCTTCATGGTGATCTCAACCTTGCTAGACTGAAATGCCATCAGTACAGACTTGGGTCATTTTGTTCTCATTTGCTTCAAGGAATTTAGATATTACCAATTTTAGACAATTCTCCAAATTTTTTCTTCTGAGTGTTGAACCCCCACATGCAATTGAAGCAGTAATTGAATGGTTACCTTTATAAATGTTTATTGTTTGTGTTTGGCGATTCCTAAAAGATCTAAAAATCTACCTTCCATACGACCCCACAACCCCTCTACTGAGAATATACCCGGAGGAACTCAAATCATTCCATGAAAAAGATACCTGCACACACATGTTTATTGCAGCATTATTCACAGTAGCAAAAACATGGAACCATCTGTGCTGCCCATCGAAAGAGGACTGGATTAAAAAAATGTGGTACATATATACAATGGAATATTATGCAGCTATAAAGAAGGACAAAATTATGAATTTCACGGCAACTTGGATGGACTTAGAGTCTATAATACTGAGTGACCTATCACAGAAACAGAAACAAAGAACTGAGTACTACATGTTCTCACTCATAAGTGGACCTTGAGCAATTATCATAATACTATAAGAAAAGGATTGGCAGTAGTAGGAAATTGTGGTGGGGCAGGATTGGCAGTAGTGGAAATCTGCTGGGGGGGTCACACCTCATCAACAAGGGTACATGCATAATAAACATGTATATGCCTAATCCTGAATTGTACTCCTTTAAAATTAAAAATTAGAAAAATAATAATAAATTTTCATTGTTTGAAATGGGGGTGAAACACTGAGTTTGATCTTTTTTCAACCTCTTTAAGTCATTTTTTTGGTACTTTATCCTAATTTTAGAATATCTTCTGAAATTTCTCTGTTCTGGAAATTTTTCTATATTTTCTCTAACATATTTAAATTTTGAAAACTAGAGTCCAAAATGTCTTCAACAATAATTTTATTCTTAATGATCACAAATGAAGTTTTTTTATTACATTTTCTCACTTTACCCATAATAATACATATGTTTTATTATTATACTAAATCTTTTCTGAATTTAATATGAAAGGCACTGTTGAGATCGAGTGGGTGATACTAATAATATTTGATAAAGAAGTATTTTCAAAACTATAGTAAAGACAGACTAAAGTGGGGGAGAAATTGGAGGTAGGGAAACCATCTTGTTAGACATTTTAGTAATTTTTTTTTGAGATGGAGTCTCACTCTGTCGCGCAGTGGCATGTTCCCGGCCACCGCAGCCTCGACCTTCTGCCTCAGCCTTCCAAGTAGCCGGAATTACAGGCACATGCTACCATGCCCAGCTAATTTTTGGTTTATTGTAAAGATGAGGTCTCGCCAAGTTACCCGGATGGGTCTTGAACCCACTGGCTAAGGCAATCCACTCGCCTCGGCCTCCCAAAGCACTGGGATTACAGGCTGAGCCACTGAGCCCGGCCCGACATTTTAGTAATTTAAGTATCATTGAAAATTTCTTAAGAGCAAGAACTATGTTCTTCATCTATGTTGGTTGTTTAGTCTTTGTATGATACACAATATAGGGTTCATAGTTGTCATGTCATTTGTGAAACATGGCGGAAAACAAAATGAATAAGGAAATGAGTAAATGAATTCTTATTGTTGAAAAAAAGGCAAAGACCTAGACTAATGTGGTGGCAGTGAAAATAAAGACACTAGTAAAAGATGGGGGCAAAGAGTTAAAGAGCTAACTAACAAATTGATGTGGAATGCACCAACAAAAACAGATTTAAGCAGACTCAAAAACTGAACTCTGGAAACTAGAGAAAAGATGGTAATGATAAGTAACAGTTGAGAAGTGAACGTCTCTGCTGTGTTTGTTTTCTTTCCTTTTCTTTTCTTTTGAGTTGGAGTCTCACTCTGTCGCCCAGACTGGAGTGCAATGGCACACTCTCAGCCACCACAACCCTGAACTGCTGGGCTCAGGCAATCCTTCCGCCTCAGCCGTCCAAGTAGCTGGAATTACAGGCAGGCACCACCATGCCCAACTAATTTTTTGATTTATTGTAGAGATGAGGTCTCACCAAGTTGCCCAGGCTGTCTCGAACTGGTGAGCTCAGGCAATCCTTTCACCTCAGCCTCCCAAAGTGCTGGGATTATAGGCTTGAGCCACCAGGCCTGGCCAGTGTGTTTGTTTTCTTTGAGGGGAGAGCTATACTGGGTATACCTGGCAAATTTTTAGGTATTGTAGCAAAAGTTAATTGGAAAATACCTATAGAAAATGGAATTTTAAAGATAGATTTAGGAATTATTTGCATGTAGTTAAGTCATTATGTGGATGAATTCTGAGATTACACTTTTGTGGATGAATTCTGGTGAGAGTAAGAATAGGCTCAGTTATATCATTTCAAGCTTTCTTAAAAATTGGATCTCTGTTTAAGCTGTGCTTTATTAAGTAAGACTAAATTCTGTTACCAGTAATGCCGGTAATATGTCCACATTTTCCGTTACAATGGAGTTTTGCTTGAATTAGGCCACCAAAATTTTGCTCTGGATGTTTTTATTGTAATGGGATTTGTGCCACGTTTGTGGCAAACTCAACTGGGAAAACTATAAAGAGGAATGCAGAAATTGTTTTAAAGGGTACATTTAGAGACAAAATGGCATTAGTTCCACAACAATAGTAATAGAGACTCTTACAAGTAGTTTCTCTAAATAGCAGCCACTATTGCAAACCAAACAATAATTACATCTGCATAGTCTGGAAAGGGCTGATGGTTTTATTTCAGCATTTTTAACCTCTGTTCCCTCTGCAGGTAACAGTAGCTTTATCAGTCACGTGTTCTAGATATTTGAAAATTAGAAAAGGATCCTAGAAGTCATGTCATTCATTTTACACTTGTAAGAAAATTTGCCAGAGCACTGAAGTCTGATAGCCAATTAATGATTAGGCTAAGAGTAATAAATGTTTCTCTTGACTTCTGGTTTGGTGCTTGTCCTGTGATACTGTAAACATCACCTTCTTTGAATGTGATTAAAAATCAGAAACTTGTCCAAACATTGTCCTATTATTTTATTTATACCTATAATATAAGAACTAATAGGGAAGAATCATTTTCTATTAACTTTTTATATGTAGTAAATTATCAAACAACTTAATTGCATTATTTTAGTAGTGAAGAAAGAAGCCTAGATTTTGTTTTATTTGGAAGGTGATTCATCTCATCTGGTTTAAATTTAGATAGTCATTATTTTTTAGGGAGATGGTAGTAAGTTTTGTTGGGGAAAAGGAGTGTTTTTTTTTTAAATAATCTTTCTTTTTAATCCTTTTTAACCAGCAAGAAGTTGAGAAGTTTACAGACCTAGAGAAACTCTACCTCTACCTTCAGCTGCCTTCTGGTCTCAGCAATGGAGAAAAAAGGTATATCTATTCTTGTCTTTACAATAATTACATTGTTTTTTGGTACATCCTTAGAATGTATGTGATTGTGTGTATTGTGGCTGTTTTTTGTTGTTGTTTTTTTGTTTTTTTAATGGTATTCTTAAATCATCAGAAAAAAGAATGGTAATACAATAGATCCTTTTGGTCTTTGATGATAATTGGTGAAGTGTTTATGCAGTTTTATTCATTTGTGCAACTAGGCAAATGCTATGAAATACAATTTAGGTTTTGCTTTATAAGATAGATAAATATATCTATACAGTGTGAGGAATTGCAAAAGTTTAACAAAAAACTTAAAAAAACAGATATGTATTATGAAAAATAAGGTACAAGCGTTTGTTTTTTTTTAGATTCTATCAAGAAGCACCTCATCGAATGTAGAACAGAAGATAAAGTGAAATTACCTGTAAACATGAATTCATGATAAATATAAGATGTCTTAAGTGCTTGGGGCATTATTATAGTTTCATCATTTAAGATGTTTAGGTCTCATCTAGAAAATGTGAAGAGAAGTTGTTCAGTCATTCAAGTCTTAAAAGACTTTCTTACCCTTTAAGTGTTTCTCAGAATTCATTTTATTCATATAAATTATCCTTAACCTTCTATTTCTTTAAAATTGCATAAAAACAAATGAAATAAATTATTTTACCTTTTTCTTCCTCAGACCAAATTTCATAACTGTTTTAGTCATTTTATGTTCCAGACATGAGCTCAGTATTTTCTTTGGAATTAGTAAATGAATTATTCTTATAGAGAGCTGAGGTGCTATCAGAATCAGTAGAACAGCCTCCTTCATACTATCTTCAATGTCTATTTCATGGGATTAGTTTATAAATGATCCTTCCATGTAATAAAAACCTACGCTGTTTAATGCATGTGTTAGCCTAGGGCAAGGGACCTGGCTGCAGGAAGAATTATAAGGGAAGAATTGTCTGTTCAAGATCTCTCTTGTGTGAATTCCATTATGGAGCGTAGAATGCTTTAGTAAGATTTCAAGATGATTATTTCTAGATATATCCTTTGAGAATGCTGAGCAAATAGAAATAGACAATTTTTCCATATTTTTTGTTTTAAAGTCTGATGATTTAGTAAGTGTGGGCAAATGAAAGGCAGGTAAGTGGCAAATTATTTATTTAGAGGTAATTTTGACCAAAACAAATACTTTCTGTTGTCATTGCTCTATCACCTATGCCACTTTTGACACAATGGGGAGGGATGGAGCAGGGCAGTTACTTGAGTCTAACGCTAGCTGTAGAAAATGGCTCCCAATCAAGGTGGACAATTTGTACATAGAGTTAATGGGCATCTACTATATGTCCTAAGTTTGGTTTGGCTGTTTATAGTATATTTGCACACAGTTTTTTAGTAGAACATCTAGGCTTGAGTCAAAAATTATCAATTAATTGCTGTCTGGTTCAGCTAAAACATGTTTTTATTTTGTGATTAGTGATCAGAATGCCATGTCATCTAGTCGGGCACAGCAAATGCATGCCTTTTCCTGGATTCGCAATACTCTAGAGGAACATCCTGAGACTTCACTGCCCAAACAGGAAGTCTATGATGAGTACAAGTAAGTATTATGTGTAATATGCCATGCTAATGTATTAAAGAGATAATACATAATGATTCATTTTATCATTAGTGAATATCAAGCCGATATATGGGAGTTGCACTTAGAAATTCTAGGATTCATTTCAGCTCTAAGTCTGTGTGGGTAGCATTTGTAATAAAAGATAAGATTACTGAATAAAAGGATTTCTCTAGAGTTCTTCAGGATAGTAGGAAGTTTGTCTCTGGGATTAGCAGGACAGTGGGAGGCAATAAAGAAGTTAGTGCATAAGGGAAAACTAAAACATGTTTTACTTGGAGTTTCTAAAGACCCTCTTTATTAATCCAAAACTCTGCTAATTTTTCTCCATCATAACCAAATAATATTGTGTGTGATTTAATCAAGGACAGAGGTAGTTCGGTGACTTTCACATAATAGGCACTCAATTAAACTTGGTTATACACATAATTTATTTAAACACAGAAGACAAAAGTATAGAGGCTAATGGGCCCTTCTGGATGGAGAACGTTTAATAGGTGCTTAATCTAGTATTGCCTAACATTTTTATAAGTGATTTGGAAGGGAGAATGTATTTTGGCAGAGTTCATAAAACCAAATTTGGGGAGAAAATGTCAAATAAGTGCTGTTGTTAACCAATGTAAGATCATGCAAAGGAACTATACTTATTAAGAAGATTATTGGTATCTAAAAAGCAAACTTGCTACCTTCATTCAAAATTCTTATTACCTCACCAAAATGTAAGGTAGCTGGAGGGAAGTCTAGAGAAAAATATCTGAAATGATCAAGAGAACAAAGTTAAACTGAAGAACTTTAGACTTTTTTCTCTTTAAAAGGATTAAAGCTAAGAATACGTGTGATTGAAGTTGTTCATTCCCTCAATCTACAATCTTTTGAGTACCTGCTATATGTCAGACCATGGAATAAGTTCTAGGGATACAGTAATAAGACAGACACAGCCCTGTCCTTATCAAGAATATATCTTTACAGTAAGCATAAATTCTTCATTAAATTTAAGGTAATTAAAATAGAGATAACCCTCTGAAACTTCAAAGAAGCAAATTTGAATTCAGTAAAAGGTTATAAATATCAGGCAAACGTGTGCTATGTTGAAGAAATCCTGGATTGAAGATTAAGAGAATAGATTCTGTCATTAAACTTATGTGGCCTAGGCAAGTGCTTTAACAACTCATCAGTTGGCTCATCTATAAAATGAGGTATTTGAAGATGTATGAGGTTTCTTTTAGCTCTAAAAGTTGTCTGAAGTAGGAAATGTTGAAAAGCTAATTATCCAAAGATGTCTTGCTGGTTTCCCAAAAGGCAAATTGGGCAAACAGATGCATGGCATTTCCATAATGAACTAATGAAGGAACACAGGATACTTACAAATTTTTTGAATTGATGGCCTTCATCTGCACAACCCTTCATATCACCATTAGAGACAGCACCCTGCTTTCGCAGAAGTATGATCCTGGCCCATGAAAACAGTCCTTATTGTCTTAAAAAATTATCTTCCTTGGGCAAGGCATGGTTATATCTTTCTGAATTACATGTTTCTGAATTTTTCCTCGGAACTTTTTTCTGACATTTCCTTAAATCCTTTCTTTCTTTCTTTCTTTCTTTTTTTCCTGAAAAGCTTTCCTAAATGAAAGCGACCCAAAACTTCACATTGTTTGGGGGGAGCTGTGAGAGATAACAGGTTTGAGCACTTAATTAATCTGCAGTTCAGTATAGAGAACAGAGATAAAAGAAAGTGATTTAGAGAGACTAAAAGTTTTAAAAGGAAGTAGTAGGTAAGGGAAGTTTTTGGTAATGGCATGATTAAGAAAGAAATACCAGTTCTTTTCATGGAATCAGAGATAATTGCACTAATGATAATTAGTATAGTACTATACACAAAGTATCTGAGTCTGAGTATTTTAGTTCAAAAAAAATTCTCTAATATACCTTATTTACTGCTGTATTCCCCACATAATAGGCACTAATTTTATATTTAGAGTGATTAGAATGGAATATAGTCCCTAGAATCTGATTAGAATGGAGTCTGATCCCTGATGTTTGTAGATGAAAATATTGAAACCCAGAGAAGACAAGTGATTCTCCCAGTGTAACAAAACTAGTTAGGAACAGATCTAAGACCAGAACTCAGATTTCTTGAGTGGCTCATAATAGGTGAGAAGGCATACTTTTTAAATTTGAGTAATAGCAAGCTGAGTAGGAAATACTGGACAAGTAAGAAATACTACTAGTATTATTTGGCTAGGACTTCTACTTAGTGTGGATAAATAAGCAGCTCAAGTGTGAGTTAGTTTACATACAATGAGTATATGTGCATACAAATAATATGGGTATTGTAAGAGGTACAGCATAATAACATGTCTTGTTAAGAAGAAAGTATGTTGGTGTCTTTACAGAATTATGACATGTAGAAGCTTCACGCTATTCTCTTATTTAGTTGTATATTGCTTAAAACCATAGTTTGCCATTTGGGTTTAAATAGTTTGAGGGATATGAAAAATGTAGAACAACTACAGGAAAGCAAAAAGTATTAGAAAATTGATATTTGGTTTTTAAAAATTATGATGTCTAAAGAAAACAAATGGGAGTATAGCTACATAAATATATTTTAAGATTAAGAGTTTTATTTACATTACAGAAAGAGAGCTTTTCAGTTAGGCACAAAATAACACTTCGTGCCAGTAAAGATTTTTTTTAGAGAAATTTTGTCCTTACCTAAAGGCCTTTTAGATATTCATTATCCCATTTGGTGTGCCTAAATGAAATCTTCTGGGTAAAAATTTAACATATGCTGACCAATCCTAAATTGTTTCTGTTCTATATATTCACTGGAAAAAAGATGTTATTAATTTGAAATATACCTTTATTTTAAGCTAGTCCTGTTGTATATAAACCATTTTATAATTCACTACAGTGATATTTAGATGTATTTGTGTGAAAATCAGTCCCTTCAATAGCCAATAAAATCAAAATAAAATCAAAATTCCTTTGAGGAAAAAAATGAAGGGGTAATCTAAGATAATAATGTCTGACTTCTTTTAACTGAATTTTCATACTAAAGATATTACTAGAACTAAAAAACTTTAAGAAACTTTTGGCATGCAGTTTAATTTACACATGATTGTGAGCATTTTTATTTGTTAAATTCTAATAACCATCTTGTGTTCATAAATGATCATTATTGTGTGTATTTTTTATATTTCTAATTACAAAGTTATTTATATTCAGCATGAAAGTTTTGGCGAATAGTTATAAATGTATAAGGAAGAAAAATAGCACCAGTAATCTCATTACCTGAAAAATAACCACTTTGCCTTATTTCCTTTTGGTTTCTCTCATGCCTTCTTTTATGTATCTACTGTATTCTTCTTGTTGTTTAGCCAAATTTGGCCCCATTGTTTATGCAGTTCTTCGGGGGAGAGTAGTTGCAAATAACACTGCAGTGAGTGTCCTTGACTATGTAATTTAGCGTAAATTATCAAAACTGGGATTACTAACTAAACATAATTGTTATTTTTTTATTAGTCACTATATCCATTTCTTTCTGGTGTGTGTGTTCTTATCTTTTACATGTCTATTTCTAAATAATTCTGAATCTTTATATATTAAAGACATCAATATTAAAGTGTAAATGGTTTTCCAGGATTGCTGTTTGTTATTTAATTTTAGTTGAATTTTTAATAAGTAGACTTATCTGTGTAAATTCATCACAGCTTGTAACATTGCTATTATGCTTAGAGAGAGAGAACTTCCCCATGCCACTAGCTGCTGAATTCTCACCTGTATTTTTCCTACATAATTTTTTATTTTAGTTTTTATATATCACCTTTTAGGTTCATCTGCTACTTATTTTGGTAAATCCTATTAAATAAGGCACTTACTTGAATTCTTTCTGAATGAATAACTAATTATTCTTGCCCTTTTATTGGATAATTTTTCTCTCAACACAAATCTGTAATACAACTATCATCTTACTAAATAAAGCCTTCTGGACTCAATATTCTTTCTTTATATTCTTTGTTCTTATGCCAGTATCATACCATTGAAGTATTTTAGCTTTTACATGTTTAAATAGATGATAGGACCAGTCTTTCCTCCTTATCCTTCTCTTTCACAGTTGTCCTTGATTTTATTTTCTGACCAAATTTTAAATATGAAGTTGAAAATCACTTTTTTAATTTTAAAAAAAGAAACCCCAAAGGGATTTTGATTCAAGTGCATTAACTGTGAAAATTTATTTTACAAAAATTAAATTCAGATTAGAAGTAGGTTTCTTAATTTATGTCTTTCTTTCATGCCCTTCAGTAAGTTTTGCTTTTTTCCTTCAATTAAGTCCACTTATTTTCTTATTTAGTTTATTCTTGTGTAGTTTTTTATTGTTACTTATATTATAAAAAGTATATTTTCCCATCTTACTGTGGTTTTGTTTGTTTTATAGGAACTTCACAGATGTCTGTTATTTGTGTTGTACATTTTATAATTACCAATTTTTATTTAGGTTTTCTTTTTCAATTGTTACTTTTGACTTTTCTGGATAGTTTAACCTATGTATCTTCTTCATTGTCTTTATTTTGTTATTACATTTAATAGACTTTCCTGCCAATTTTAAATATAGCAATGATAGGCATCATTTCCTCTCACAGTGAGTTGACTGGTGTTAAGGATGTTATCATTTATAGTTGGCAAAGACTTTATTTTTTAATGAGTAATGGATATTGAAATTCCTCAGATTTCTTTTTTTGGCATCTATTGAGATTATTTTTCAGTACTTCTTTGAGCTATTGATGTGATGTATTTTATAAAGATATTACCTAATATAAACTCCTCTTTCTCCTCACGTCAAGATGTGTAAACTTGTAGTGTATCATTGAGTTCTATTTTCAAGTGTATTGTTTAGGATCTTTGCATCTATATTCATAAATGAGTTTGGTCTGAAATTTTCTCTTTTTTGTGCTATCTTTGTCAGGTTTTGATATCAGGGTTAGGCCAGCTTCGTAAAATGAATTGGAACTCTTTCCCTAATTTTCTGTGCTCTGGAACAGTTTATATAGCATGGGACTTATTTATTCTTGAAAGTTTTAAAGAACTCAACTATAAAACCGTCTAGGCCTGGAGCCTTTATTGGAGGTAATTCTTTGACAATTTTTTGTGTTTTATTCTAGTTAGGTTTTTACTTTGTTCATCCATTTTGATCATTTGTTTTTCCTGGAATTCATTTATATTTTCAAATGTATTAGCATAGGATTATATGTATTATTCTCTCATAAGTTTGATATCTTCTGTACCTGTTACATGCTTTTTCATATTTCTAGTTTTGTGCATTGTATTTTTATTTTTCATATTTTACTTAGCCTAATTTTTTTTTGTTTTTGTTTGTTTAAGACAAAAATATCAGATATGTCTGTTTTATTTTCTTGCCTGTTTTTTCATTTATTAGGTCCCTCTATTTTTGTTCCTTCCAATTTTCTTGGGGTTTTTCTTACTCTTTAAATGGAATGCTTACTTTGTCTTCATTCTTTCATATTTAAATGTGAACATTTATATCTATGAATTTGTCTCTGATTATAGTTTTGGCTGTATCCCATTAGATATGGATATTCATTATAATTGGCATTATTTTCTAATAGTGTGGAATTATACTTTTGCTCTCTTTGACCCGAATTAGTTAGAAGTAGTTTTTTACTTTAATTTTTCATGTGTTTTAGGGAGTTTGTTTCACTTTGTTTTGTTTTATACTTATTATTAATTTCTAGTTTATTATATTGTGGTCAGAGAATGTGGCCTAATTTCTTATTTTTAAATTGAGGTTTGATTTCAATCTAACAATTTGTCAGTTTTTATAAATATTTCTGGACATTCTTTTTATATCATGTTGTATACTCCATTAATTCCACTAAATCCAGTTTTTAATATTTTTCAAATCCTCCAAATTCTGCCCCAAATTTTTTCTTTTTGTCTGTTTAATCAGTTGAAGATGACTAGTGTGTTTATCTCCCACAAAAAATGATGCTTCTCACAGTACCTTATAGTATTTTTAATGAACTTTGCTTTAGAGATTTCAGGGCTGTTTGATACAAAAAGTTTCATGATTTTATATACTTTAATTAGAGTTTTTGCCTATTGTCAACAAAAAAAAAAAAAGGTTGTGTCATACTTAGTGTATTTTGCCTTGAATTTTCCTTTATCAGTGTTTGTGAGCTGTTCTGGATGTCTATCTGATACTTATATTTGTGCATCCTTCTATTTTTACCATTCTGTCATTTTGTTTTAGGTGGCTTACATCATTATGTTTCTAAATTTTCATCTAAAATTGTCCCTGATCTTGAAATCTGACCAATAGAAGATGCTGGTATTATACAAACACATAGCAACAGAGGCAATAGTTGCTCCTTTTACCAGCTGCATGATGGAAAAGCACAAACATTAAATTTTTTTTTTAGTTGGAATCTCACTCTGGTCTCCCAGACTGGAGTGCAGTAGCTTGCTCACGGCCAACACAGCCTCGACCTGCTGGGCTTAAGTGATCCTCCCATCTCAGCCTTCCAAGTAACTGGAAACAGACACACGCCACCAGGCCCTGCTAAAGCATTAATCTTAGATGGATTTCTTACCAATGACATATAGCCTGTTTTAATGGCTCTGAACATCTGTTTGCTTTCATTTTGGGTAGAATATGTAATTATTAATGGCTGCATGTTTTTCTATAATATGAATCATGAATCTACACTTCAGTTAGGCAAATGGATTAATTTAGCCTTTTGGTAATACAAACAATGATGCTATGAGTGAACATACACACATGTTAGTATCATAGTAAAATTTTAATATATGAAATTATTAGGTCAGGTGTGGTGACTCACACCTGTAATCCCAGCACTTTGTGAGTCTGAGGTGAAAGGATTGCCTGAGCCCAGGGGTTCGTAACTATCCTGGGCAACTTGGCAAGACCTCATCTCTACAATAAACAAAAAATTAGCCAGGCATGGTAGTGCACACCTGTAGTTCCAGCTACTTGGAAGGCTGAGGCAGAAGGATCACCTGAGCCCAGCAGGTTGATGCTGGAGTGGCTATGAGCGTGCCACTGCGTCCAACCTGAGCAACAGAGTGATACTGCGACTCAAAAAAGTGTCTAAGGTTTTGTGCATTTGTAATTTGAATAGAAGTTGTTTAACATGTAGAGCTTTGAAGTTTTGTTTTGTTTTGTTTTTCTTTCATTTTCTATCTTGTCTCTGCTTCTTAACTCTGTGTTTGTATTGTTGTCATTAGTTTCTTTATCTTCATGTTGGAAATATTCTTCCTATGTCTGGTAATATTTTTGTTATCTGTTCATATTTCAATGTGGCAGACAAAAAGAAAAGAAAAGAAAAAACTTGTGGAAGTTCCATGGGTAGCCAAAGTTTGTCTGCTATTGAGTTTTACTTTTAAGTTGTCAAGCTATATATAGGGAGATATCTAAACAACAGTATGTTCTCCAGGGATCAGAGAGTCCTTGGAACTTCTACTGCAATGGGGAGCAGGGGAACACACTGGCTGCTTATAGCAGTTCTGGACCCTGGTCAGGGAAGGGTTCAGAGAATAGTTCATTTGGAACATAGTTCATTTGGAGAAATAGACTATTCAATTAATAGACTTTCAACCAATCTATATTCCCACTGTGTTCCCCCTTCCAACTATTAACTACCACCCAAACTAACTTTAGTTTCCTCCTCACTTTTGTGGTCTGCTAACTCCTGTTGATACCTAATTTCTCCAGTGGTTAAGCTTGTTCCCCTGCCTAGTTACAGAGGAGGTGATACCTGACTGCTGTTATTCTGTACCTGTGGGGATGGGAATATTTATTCCTTAAGTTGATTTTTTAAAATGTGGCCTGTACATCACGTTTAACCAAAATCCTTCTTTTATTTTGGCATTTGGCAATGCAGCACACATGATTATGTAATATCTCAAGTTACAACCTAAGTCAGAGTTACTTTTAGGTTTCTGAGACATTTGTCAGTAGAAGCCGTAAAGGTGTCTTAACTTGGTCACCTCTCATTCACTTTGCAAGTTGTATATTCTGTCGTCACTAAAATTATTTAGTGAAGTTTCTTAATAATTCAAGTGAATTTGATAGGATACTATAGTAAAAATATTCAAAAGGTACATGTAAAACTTGTAAGTTAACTTTATTAATTGTGTTAATTTCTCTCTGGAAGAAATTAATCAACCAAACATCATATAAAATCCCTGCATGTATTTGGAAAACCATGTTATTTACTTCTTTTCCTTCCCTGTTTCCTTCAGGCATGCTCCCTTTCCCCATAACCTGCCATCCCTCAGCAGTGGTAGTATTGAATTCCTAAATACTTGGTTAAAAATTGAGTTCCAGGTGTCTTGGTTTAAAATTTGTTTACTGAAACTAAGTGAGTTTCTAACAAGTCTCCTTTTACCTAGCTCTTAGAAGCTCTTCCCTGAAGCCTTCTTCATTTAGTAGCCAGAGTAGATGACCAGTATTTACCTAGTAGTGTACCAGTTATCTCTTTCTTAGAGCTCATAGATAGCCTAAAAAGGAGAGAGAAATTATATAAATAAACTTGTCACTTTAGAGCAGTAGTCTTGGCTAAAAATTGGAATTACCTGAAGAACTTTCAAAAATAATATCATTGTCTAGTTGCCACCTTCAAAATTTTCTGATTCAATTCATTTGGGAAACAACTGAGTACTGGAATTTTTAAAGTGTTTCTGATGTGAAGCCTGATGTGAACCCAAGATTGATACCTACTACCTCTCAGTCAAGGTTGGTTTAGCCCCCCAGGGAATATTAGGCAACATCTGAAGACATTTTTGGTATCAAAATAGGCAATGCTATAGGCATCTAGTGGGTGAAGGCCAGGGTTGCTGCTGAACATTCTACAAAATACAGGACAACCCTCCACGACAAGGAATTATCCTATCCAAAATGTCAGATTGTGTTGCTATTGGGAAACCCTGCTTTATAGGATATGTAGCCAATTAACATTTCATTGAAGCTCTTAGTATGTCTCTGAAATTTGACTGTTCAAGCAGATATTCTGTAGTGAATCTAGGCTATACTACTGGAGACTTTTTTTTTAGGATGAAAGACATATAGTTCTAGAGTGGAAAAAATGTTATTTCACTTGTATTGATAATAGTGATATGACTGATATTTTAAGTCTCTTTAAAACTGTGAATGTCCTTAATTTTTCCTTAATATTTATTTGTTGTGTGGATGATGGACTAGTAGTAAAGAAGTACTTACATAGTAATACACTACGTCCTCTCTTATAAAGCTGGTTAATTAAATTAGCTATTTGTCACAAAATGAAAAATAATCAAGATCTTTTATTTCATTGCATATTAGATGACCCCTTTTAACACATAGCTGCTTTGATGGTTGGAAATGAGTTAGTTTGATAAAATAAAATTATTTAACATTTAATTAATATTTTTACATATTTATTTTTATTTATTTCCATTTAGCTTCAGAAATTTGGAGGGAAAGAACACTAATAGCAACTTTCTGTAGTGTAAGGAATATGACTTATTGTTGTCTGGGTTTAAGCTCTTTATTATTCTGTAGATAAGAGAAAGAAAGATACCTATGTGGTCAAGTTTCTAGACAGCCCAACTTGGGCTATCCTAACTTGGAGTCTCTTCTCCCTGACCCACTATGTGCTACACGCCTAGTGTGTTTTTGCAATAAAATTTAAGATATAACATAGACGCTATAGTGTTTTTATTTGACCCTGCTAGATAAGCCTTTGTGTTTAGGTTGTATTAATATGTTTAAATAGAATCAACTTGCTAAAGGATAGGGAAGTAAAAAGATGTGTAAGCAAATACATCTTTAAAGGTATTTAAACTGCAAACAGTTTAGGCCCCTGTCGCCTATGTAAAAGGAGAAGCAGTTTACTCTGAGCTCTGTCATAAGGTCAAGTATACCAGTGGTGAATAAGCTACAGGAACAAAGTCCTCTGATCGGGTTTTAATTTTGGTGAATTCCAGTTTACTTATTCTTTGTTTGCTTGTGCTTTTAGGTATCTTTTCTAAGAAACTATTGCCTTATCAAAGATCATGCAGATTTTACACTGTTTCCTTCATGTTTTATAGTTTTTAGTGCATACATTTGGATCTTTGAATTTTTAGTTATTTTTTAAATATGGTATGAGATAGGTACCCAAAGTTGGTGTTTTTGTTGTTGTTGTTTTGCACATGTGTTTCTATTGTGCTAGCATTATTTGTTGAAAAGACTGTTTTGCCAGGAGTGGTGGCTCATACCTGTAATCCCATCACTTTGGGAGGTAGAGACAAGAGGATAGCCTGAGCAACATGGTGAGACTTCGACTCTACAATAAATAAAAAAGTTAGCTGGACATTGTGGCTCACGCCTGTAATTCCAACTACTTGGAAGGCTGAAGCAGAAGGATCACCAGAGCCCAGCAGGTCAAGGCTGCGATCACAGTTCTACTGCACTCCAGCCTGGGCGACAAAGTGAGATTCCGACTCATAGATTAGTTAGATGATTGATAGATGGAGAGATAGATAGATACTCTGATTCATTCATTCAAAGGTAGATAGAGGACAGAATGAGACTCCAACTCATTCATAGATAGATGATAGATAAGATGAATAATGTTGTCTTGGGCCTTGGTGGTAGAAATAGAGGTGGTAGGAAGTAGGATGGAGGACAGACAAACAGTTTCCTCCCCCCTTGAATGGTCCTGTCACCCTTGTGATAACTCAGTTGACCATAGGCATATGGACTTATTTCTGGATTCTGAATTCTGTTTCATTGCTGTATATATATCTCTTTGTGTTGGCACTAACTAATTATACTATCTTGGTTATCTAGCTTTGTAGTAAGCTTTGAAATTAAGATGTATGTCTTACAACTTCATTCTTTTTTAGAATTATTTCAACTCTTCTGGGTTACTTGAATTTTCATGTGGATTTTAGCAGCATCTTGTTAATAAGTCTTCTATAAGGAAGGCAATTAGAATTTTCTTAAGTATTGCATTGAATCAGTAGATCAGTTTGGGAGTATTGTCATCATAATAATATTACATCTTCCGGTCTTTGAACATGGATATTTTTCTGTCAACTTGGATCTTCTTTCAAGGATGTTTCAAGGTTTTCATGGACACTTTTTACTCTTCTTTTGTTAAATTTATTCATAAATATTTTATTCTTTCTGATGATATTATAAATTGAATTACTTTCTTAATTTCTTTTTTTTTTTTTTTCTTTGACTTGGAGTCTCACTCGTCACCCAGGCTGGAGTGCAGTGGTGTGCTCACAGCCACCCCAGCGTTGACCTGCTGGGATCTGGTGATCCTTCCACCTCAGCCTTCCAAGTAGCCAGAGCTATAGGCGCACACTACCACACCCAGCTAACTTTTTTTTTTTAACTGTAGAAATGAGGTCTCACCAAATTGCCCTGCTGGTCTCCTACCCGCGAGCTCAGGCAATACACTTGCCTCGGCCTCCCAAAGTGCTGGGATTACAGGCTGAACCACCAAGCCCGACCCTTAATTTCATTTTTTGATTGCTTGTCAGTGTATAGATATAAGACTGAGTTTTGTATATTGATCTTGTATCCTGCAACCTTGGATATAAGGTCAATTTTTTTTAGCCCTAATTATAGGTTTCAGTGTATTTCTTAGGATTTTCTATATACTTCATTTGAAAATATAGATAATTTTACATCTTTCTTTCTAATCTGGATGTCTTTTATTTTCTTACCCAAATTCCCTGGCTAGAATTTCAAGTACAATATTGAATGTTGAGAGTGTCTTTTGCCTGATATGGAAGGAAGACTTTTCAATCTTCCACCATTAAGCATGTTAGCTGTGAGTTTGTCTTAGTTGATCTTTATTAGTTAAGGGATTTATATCTTATTAGTTTGTTGGATATTTGTCAAATATTTTTTCTGCCTCTATTAAGATGATCATAGCAGGGTTTTTTAATGTTATTAATATAGTACTTTACATTATTGATTGTGTATGTTGTACTCATCTTGCATTTCTGGAATAAATCACACTTAGTCATAGTGTATAATTTATTATATATGCTACTAGATTCAGTTTGCTGGTATTTTGTTAAGGATTTTTGCATGTATATTTATAAGATATATAGATCTGTAATTTTCTTTCTTGTGATATCTTTCATTTTGGCCTTAATATAAGTTTGGGAATATTCCCTTTTCTTCTATTTTTATGTAAGAATTTATAAAAGGCTGGTATCACTCTTTAAACATTTGGTAGAATTCACCAGGGAAGCCAGATGGGCTGGGCTCTTTGTAGATACTTTTTACATTGCTAGCTTAACCTCTGTTGTAGGTCAGACTGTCTATTTCTTCTTTCATTTATTTTGGTAGTTTGTGTCTATGAATTTTGTTCATTTCATATGGATATCCAATTTGTTGGCATACTGTTTTTCATAGTATTCTCTTTATTTTCTTTCTGTAAGGGCAGTAAGTAATGCCTATTCTTTCATTCCTGATTTTAGTTGAGTCTTCTTTTTTCTCAGTAAGTTTAGGTAAATATTTGTCCGTTTTGTTTATATTTTCATAGAACCAATTTGTGTGTTTTAATTTTTTTCTAATATCTTTCTGTGCTCTATTTCATTGCTTTCATTTGAATCATTATTTTGTTCTTTTTGTTTATTTTGGGTTTAGTTTTCTCTTATTATTCTAATTTCTTAACCTGTAAGATTCAGTTACTGATTTGAGACCTTTTTAATGTAGGCACATGTAGCTATAAATTCCTTTCTAAGCACTGCTTTTACTACATCCTACACATTTTGATATGGTATGCTTTCATTTTTATTTATCTGATGTATTTTCTAATTCCTCTTGTGGTTTCTTCTTTGGCCCATTGATTATTTAGGAATTTGTTCTTTAATTTTCACATATTTGTGAATTTCCGTTTCCTTAGTTACTGATTTCTAATTTGATTGCATCATGGTCACAGAACACACTTGGTATTATTTCATTATTTTTTAATGTATTGAGGCTTGTTTATAGCCCAACTCATGATCTAACTTGGAGAATATTTCATATACATTTGAGAAGAATATTTTTTCTGCTGTTGTTGGGTGGTGGAATGTTCTATAGGTATCTGTTAGGTCTAATTGGTTTCTAGTGTTTCTCAAGCCATCTGTGTCCTTGTTGTGCATCTGCTTAGTTTTACCCATTATTGTAAGTGCAGTATTGAGTTCTACTATTATTGAATTCTTTTTCTTCATTTACTTTGTCAACTTTTGTCTCAGGTGTTTTGGAGCTCTATTTGTTGCATAAAAGATTATGATTCTTAGAACTTCTTGATGGATTGATCATTTTAGTATGAAATAATGTCTTTGTCTCTAGTAACAGTTTTGTCTTAACTTTTTCTCTGTTATTCATATAACCATTCCAAGTTGTCTCTCAGTTGCTCTTTGCATAGTAAATCTTTTTTCTGTTCTTTCACTTTTAACCTGTTTGTGTCTTTGAATCTAAAGGATGTATGTATGTAAAGAACATATAGTTGGATCATATTTTATTTTAAATCAATTCTGCCTATCCCTCCCTTTTAATTAGATTTACTTAGATTTGATTACTGATAAGGTAGGGTTTACATTTGCCATTTTGCTGTTTGTTTTCTATGTGCCTTTTGTCATTTTTTTGTTACTCTACATTAGGTGGGGTCTTCTAGGGACTCCACCGCACAAGTGAAATAGTGACAGTTCTTTTGGATGAGGCTTTGCAAGAGCTCCAGATACATTGTTTATTTTAGTGATCACCAGACCACACTGGGAATATAGGCTATTAGTTTTTTGTTTTTTTGAGTCACAGTCTCACTCTGTTGCCCAGGCTGGAGTGCAGTGGCACAATCATGGTTCACCACTGCCTTGACCTCCTTGGCTCAGGTGATCCTTCCACCCCAGCCTCCTGAGTAGCTGGTACTACAGGCACGTGCCACCATGTTTGGCTAATTTTTTAATTTTTTTTGTAGAGATGGTATCTCATTGTGTTGCCTAGGCTGGTCTCAGAATCCTGGGCTCAAGCAGTCCTACTGCCTCAGCCCCCAAAGTGCTGATATCACACCACTATTAGTTTTCTGGAGAATGAGGGATCAGACTAGGGCAAGTTAAAATAGCAAAAAGCTATTCTTACTGTGATACAGCCATTTTTCTCCAGTTTGCTGCAAACCTTTGGTTAATTTCCAGAGTTCTGAAAATTAGTATTTCAGTTTTTCCATTGTGTTAGGAAGAGTGAATTTCAGGATCTTTACTACATAAGTCATAGATATCATCAAACTGTGGAATTTAAATTCATGAATGTAAAAGAATGAGTTATATTCAGTTCTAGTTGCCACACGTAATTCAAAAATTAACTAAAATGATCCAGCAAATGAAATAGCCATCAAAAGAAATAAAAACCTGGAAGATAAAAACCTTTATAAAAAGTTTCTGAAGACTTTCTTAAAGTCTATAAAAAGTATAAACTATGAAAAAGACTCGTTCTAAATTGTACTTAATGTTTCTCACTGCTACTGAATAAAGCTCAAAACCTTCTGTTTTTTCAGGGAAGGCAGACTTACACAGTGGAGAAAGATTGGACTTTGAAAGTACCCATATATAAGTCTGAGTCCTAATTTGGACATGTAGTGATATTTGTAACCATAGGCAAGTCCTTAACCTTTAAAATTTGCCTGCTGTTCCTTGGTTCAAACTATATATACAAACTAACTGAAAAAGAAATCAAGGCAATCTCATATATGATAGCTACAAAAAAGATAACTAAAAATAAATGTAACCAAGAAAGGCAAAAGTTCTATACAAGAAAATTACAAAACACAGAGTAAAGAAATCAAAAAAGCAAATACAAACAAATGACACACTCATGGGTACAAGAATTAATATTGTTAAAATGACCTAACTACCCAAAAGAATCTGTAGATCTAGTGCAATGCCTATCAAAATTCAGTGCTACTCTTCACAGAAATTTAAAAAAAAAATCTTTAACTTTATGTAGAACCACAAAAGACCCCAACTAGCCAAAGCATTCTGAGCAAAAATAACAAAACTGAAGACATCACACTGCTAGATTCCAAAATATACTACAAAGCTATATTAACAAAAGCAGCACAGTACTGATGTGAAACAAGACGCATAGACCAGTGGAATAGGATAGAAAACCCAGAAGTAAATTAACAAATGAAAACAAATTGATTTCTGACAAAGGTGCCAAGAACATTTATTGGGGAAAGAATAGTCTTTTCAGTAAATAGTGCTGGGGAAACTGCATATCCATATGCAAAATAATGAAACCAGACCCCCACCTCTCACCACATACAAAAATCAACTAAAAATAGATCAAAGCATAAGCATAAGGTCTGAAACTATAAAACTAGTGAAAAAAAATTGAGGAAACATTTCAGGACATTACTTCTGGGAAAAAAGATTTATTAATAAGACCTCAAAACACAGGCAACAAAAGCAAAAATAAACCAATAGGATTATATCAAACTTAAAAGCTTCTGTATAGCAAACTAAGAAGTCAGCAGAATGAAAAAGATAACCTACAGAATGGGAGAAAATATTTGCAAACTGTTATCTGACCAAGGGTTAATATCCAGAATATACAAAGAATTCAGACATCTCAACAGAAAAAAAAATCTGATTTAAAAATGGGCAAAGAATATAAGTAAACATTCCTCAAAAGAAGACATACAAATGGCCAACAGGCATATGAAAAAATTAACATCATTAATGTTCAGAGAAATGGAAATCAGAACCACAATGGGGTATCATCTCACTTCATTCAGGGCCACAGTTATCAAAAAGACATAACAAATGCTCGAATATTCGGAAGAAAGAGAATTCTAATGCACTGTTGGTGGGAATGTAAACTAGAACAGCCATTATGGAGAACACTATGGAGGTTCCTTAAAAAACTATAACTAGAACTACCATATGATTCAGCAGTTCCACTGCTGTGTGTTTATCCGAAGGAAAGGAAATCAGTTTGTCGCACCTCTGCACCCCATGTTTATTCAGCATTATTCACAGTAGCCAAGATATGGAATCAGTCTAGGTGTTCAACAATAGATGAGTGGATAGAGATAATGTGGTATATATATATACAGTGGAATACTGTTGAGTCATAAAAAAATAAATCCTGTCATTCACAGCAACATGGATGGAATTGGAGGATATTTTTAAGTGAAATAAGGCCAGGAACAGAAAGTTAAACACCACATGCTCCCACTCAGAAAGTTAAACACCACATGCTTCCACCCTCAGGTGGAAACCAGACCCAAAAAAAAGATTGATTTCGTAGAAGTAAAAAGTAGAACAAAAGATACTAGAGGCTGAGAAGAGTAGGGAAAAGGTAGGGAGACTGAGGCAGGAAGAGATTTGTTAAAGAATATAAATTACAGATAGATAAAAGGAATAAGTTCTATACCACTGAAGGATGACTATAGTTAACAGTAATATATATTTCAAATAGCTAGAAGGATATTGAATGTTCACAATACAAAGAAGTAATAAATGTTTGAGGTGACAGATATGCTTATTACCGTGATCTGATCACTATACATATGTATTGAAACATCACTGTGTATCCTGTAAATATGTGCAATTATTATATATCAATTTTTTAAAAAATTTTAATGCAAAAAAAATGAAAGGGCAAAAGAAGATACATGTTTATATAAAATGCTTATTACAATGCCTGGTATATAGTGAGCCCTCAATATGTGGCAGCAATTATTATTAAAAATTATCCACAATTTAACTTTTTAGTCTTACCTGGTGTGGACTTTATATTTGGTATAAACTTTTCTTCTCCCTCTTTCCTCTTTCCCATCATTTATCCTACACCTTAGGTATTTCGAACTTCTTAGAACTTCAAAAGCACACATTGTTCTCAGCTTTTATTCATTCTTTCCTCCTCACACCCTAACACCTGAATGATTAATGCACTTGTTACTAAGACCCAGTTTAAATCCACTTTTTCCATATATCATTAGAGTAAGTTAAAATTACTTTCTTGAATGTTGTCACATGACATCCTACTTATAATGTCTGTCATAACATTTTATTTATAATACTTTATGTCATTTTTATTGAAAAGTAACATACACAGAAAAATATACAAATTATGCGGGTATAACTTGGTAAATCTTTACATTACAAAGTGCATACACACATGTAACCAGTGTCCAGATCAGGAAACCAAGTATTGTCATAATACTGAAGGCCCCTTATATCCTCTTCTAATGACTTTCCTTACTAGCACCTCACCCCGGCAAGAATAACTGCTATCCTGACTTCTAATGCCTCAGGTTAGCTTTGCTTGTTTTTGAACATTACATGAAGGGAATTATATGTTCTATTTTGTATCTAGCTTCTTTATCACTCAGTATTAGGTTTGCACAATTCATGCATTTTGTTCTGCATACTTTTAGTTTATTCTCGTTGCTGTTTAGTATTCCATTAATTAATGTATACCACAATTTCTTTGCCCTTTCGCCTGTGTATGCACATAGCCTTTTTTCCATTGTATTTTTACCTTGTATTTCCCTCATGACTAATGAAGTTGAGTGCCCTTTTTAATATGTTCTCGGAACTGGGCACAGTGGCTCAAGCCCGATAATCTCAGCACTTTAGGAGGCCAAGGCAAGAGGATTGCCTGAGCCCAGGGATTTACGATCAGTCTGGGCAACTTGGTAAAACCTTGTCTCTACAATAAATCAAAAAATTAGCCTGGTGTGGTAGCACACACCTGTAATCCCGGCTACTTGGAAGGCTGAGGCGGAAGGATCGCCTGAGCCCAGCAAGTCAACGCTGTAGGTGGCCGTGAACATAACATTGCCCTCCTGCCTAGGTGACAGAGTTATACTCTGACTCAATAAACAAACAAACAAATAAATAAGTAAATAAAAAAGTGAGTAAATAAATAAGTAAAAGTCAGTCAGTCAGTTTGTTTATTTGTTCTTGTACCAATTGGATATCCTCTTTTATGACGAACCTAGTTAAATTTTTGTTTTTCTCACCTCTTCTACATTAAAAGTAATCCATCTCACTTATTTCCTACTGACAGATTCTATAAGAATGTTGTACTGTACACATGATAGTTATCTGAATTTATTGATTTAAGATTCTAAGTGGGAAATTCAATTAAGGACTGATCAATGTTCTTCAGAAGGGACCTTTTGTAAATGCAGTGCCCCAGTCAACAAATACTTATTGAGTACCCATGTATAAAATTCTGCCTGAGTATAAAGAACCACTTACTAATGAACTATCCTTGCAGTTTGTCTTTACCTCTTCATTTCTTAGTTTTCACATTTACAAAATGGTATGATTACATAAGATGATGTTGGAATCTGTTCACTTTTTTTTAAACATATACAACCTTGTTAAAGTTTTAATTTTTCTTTTTACTGACATAATTCCAGAAATGTTTTCAACTATTAACAAAACTAAGTGTAGGAGAATGGGATTTGGATGGAAATTCAGAGAAGAGAGATGGTTAATTAGGAGGAATTCTTTGGGTCAAGGCCCCACTCTTCAGTGTTTTTTGTTAATTCTTTTTTTTTTTTTGCGTTGGAGTCTCACTCTGTCACCCAGACTGGAGTGCAGTGGCCACTCCCGGCCACCACAGCCTCAACCTGCTGGGCTCCGGCGATCCTTCTGCCTCAGCCTTCCAAGTAGCCGGAATTACAGATGCGCGTTACCACGCCCAGCTATTTTTTTTTTTTTTTTAATTGTAGAGATGAGGTCTCGCCTGCCCAGGCAGGTCACGAACCTGCGGGCTCAGGCCATCCACTCACCTCAGCCTCCCAAAGGTACGGGATTAAAGACTGAGCCACCGAGCCCAGCTTTGTTAATTCTTAATCTATAGATGGTTACTGTCTATATTCATGTAATCTGAGCATTTTATATGCAGTAAATTTAAAATAAAAAAGACCTGACACAATCCAGAAATAAAAGTACACATATAAACAAAGGTTGTGCTACATGCAAGAGTACGGGCAGCATAGCAAGACCTTGTCTTTATAGAAAATTTAAAAATTAGCCTGGTGTGGTAGTGCATGCCTATAGTCCCAGCTACTCAGGAGGCTGAGTAGGGAGAATTGCTTGAGCCCTGGAGTTCCAGGCTGCTGTGATCTGTATCATGCCACTACACTAAAGTCTGAGTGACAGAGTGAAACCCTGATTCAAAAAAAAGAAAGAGGATCAAAAGAATAGTCATTTTAAATGGCTTTTTTGTAGACAATAGTAAGAAATCAAGCCTTTCTTTAGAATTTACTTTTTACTGTGATTAAATAAGGACACAAATTTCTTTTTTAAATATTGAAGATTTATCAGATGACTATCCCTAGCATTTATGGTTTTACATTAATTTATAAACTTCAGGATAAGTTTCTTGACCTGTCAATCATAATTCACCATGACTGAATCTTTTTTATAAAATTTTTAACCAAAATGATAGGAAAATCAAGTCCTGTTTAAGAGAGTCATACATGATAATGTTTATATATACATTATAATTTAACTATCCTTAAATTAATTTTGTTGACTGCAAGCAAAATATTATTTCGGATATATTGTTCAGTGTTTAGTTGTCACAAAAAGAAGTATTACCAAGTTAATTTCAAAGGTGTTATATGATCTTAGTCTAAGCTTAGCTTAATAGTACTCTAAATTTCTCATCAGGGTTTAGACTAGAACACACCATAACTAACAAATAGACTTTTATAGTCTTCTCCAGCCATGTTGTCCCCGGGAACACCAAGCCATCACATGCATCACACTGTGCACTCTGCAGTGTTCTCAAGTGTTTGTGCCAAATGTCAGGACCCAGTGGACTTTAGCCATGCCTCAGACTCAGCTATGTTCATTGTTCTGCCCAGAACAAGGAACAGTATGAAAAAGACTAATTTCTTTATGGCCAATGTCAGTCACTTTCAAAGAATTTTCTCTCCAGAGTCTCAAAATTTAATTACTCCTTAAAAATATTAGAGGATTTTAACAGTAATTCCACTTTCTGAGGCTCAAGCTAATTAGATATTTGACCATATTACTTTTACCTCATTTGTCTTCCAGATTACCTAGCAAATATATTGTTTGATTAACACATTTAAGGGAGTGTAATTCTGCCATGTCCTTGAGACCTCCCTAAATTCTCATATCCTTTATTGTCATTTATAATACATGAATGCTCAGGCTCACCAAAATAATGGTGTGGATCTAGGTAAGAAGGGCCCATTTAATAGAAGACTAATAATTTTTTTTTTTTTAGTTAGAGTCTCACTCTGTCACCCAGGCTGGAGTGAGGTGGCATACTGCTCACAGCCCCCGTAACCTCGACCTGCTGGGCTCAGGTAACCCTTCTGCCTCAGCCTTCCGCGTAGCTGGAACTGTAGTCACGCGCCACTACATCCAGCTAATTTTTTTATTTATTGTAGAGATGAGGTCTTGCCAAGTTGCCCAGGCTGGTCTCGAACCCGTGGATTCAGGCAGTCCCCTCACCTCGGCCTCTCAAAGTGCTGGGATTACAGGCGTGAACCACTGCCCCCATCCTGAAGAGTAATAATTCTTAATAAATTCTTCTTCTTATAAATATTAGGAAAAAATTTGATGATGTGATATTGGTTGCATCCCAAGCATTAAATATGCTTATAGTAATTAGTTAGCAATAAAAGTACCTCCCATGTAAAATAAGTGGATTAGACTAGACCAAATCCTTTCCACATGTACCTCCCTATGCAAGTTCCTCATCTTTAAAATGTATTTAATAAAAATACCAATCTCAAGGTTGAGAGTACTAGATGAGATAATACATACAAAGCACTCAAAAAAAGGTCAGGCACGGTTAATTATCCATTGACTGTATTTTGCCACCAGTCTTTTATTTTTTTCTTTATATTTTTGTACCGTTAAACAATATTTACCTTTAACTTATGTAATTAGTTTGTAAATGGTATAAACAAACATTAAAGATTGAATTGCTGCAGTGGCTTTTGAGTGACACATTCATGGTCATGTTGAATATTAGGCTTAATTTAATGTCTTTAAAACATGCTTTTAAATAAAATGCAAAAGAGGAAAAAACAAATGATTTCATTTTAAGAATGAGGTAGTAGTTATCCTGTGAAAAGAGCATTCTCTGTTCCTCACCCTTTTTTGAGTCTTGAATAAATATAATCTGATGCTGAGTTAGGTGTTAATTGACACCATAATCTTGCTTGATCAACCTGCAGTTAAACTTATGATGCAGGAAAATGAGATGTAAACTAACCAAGATCTCCACATGCCCTGGAATGACCTATGGCTTGTTATATAGCACCGAGTACAAAGTCATGAATGGTACTGTATAAATATGAAACTCTACTTAAGAAAAAAGCATGGAATATGTAGATTTTCACAGTGAGGAAGGGACTCTAATATTTTTTCTTTAAAAATTAGGACTGTGGAAAATTGGATAGGCTTACCTCACAGTGAAAATCCTCCCATCAGGGAAGTGTTCACACTGAGGTAACCCATCATTCAGGAGTATGACCATTTCTACATCTGGCTGGAAGTTGAGCTGTACAGTTTCTGAATTTATTTCCAATTCTAAGGTTTTACAAAGTTAAAGAAATACTATTCTGAGTATTGTTATTGTTTTTACACTGAGGTTCTGTTTATTTTCTCTTTGACGTATGTCAGAGTATAAAATTGTGAATCATAAGCGGTTTTCTTCTAACATGATTCAGGAGGAATAATTTGAGCTGTTTATATGTCTATAGAATACTTTTAATGTTTATCTACTAAAGAGTATTTGAAGATATGTTCATTATAAAAACAATTTATCCTTCCAAAAGATGGAATAACTAAGAATCAAAAACCAGATGAAATTGGATGATTATTTTGTGAAATCACCACTCCATATAAATTCCATTTGAAAAGCAAATTTTGCATTAGTCATCTTGATCCTGAGGAAGAAAAGAAACATTTTATCCAAGGAATGCAAGCTCCTTTAAGTTAATAAGCCCAAAGAGGCATTGAAATGTGACGATAACCCTGTCTCACTCCCCTCTTTGAGCTGTCATCTGCCTGCTATATGAACTCCAGTCTCAGTGTCGCCACCAAGTAGCAATAATTAACCTAACAGTGCCATACACTGAACACTAGTTCATATCATATCCCACAGTTCAGCAGTGTATAGCCAATCACTAAATCAGTATTACTTCTTTTTTTTATTTTTGTTTATTTTTTTTTTTTTTTTGAGTTGGAGTCTCACTCAGTCGCCTGTAAACCAATGAAAATTCCTAAGAAACAACTTTTGTCATTGTCCCTTCTCCTAATTCTTCCTTTTTTCTTTACACACTTGAGCCTCTCCTTTGTTCCCTGGAGCACTTCCCTGCATTTCCCTGTTTTCAATCCTCTACCTTGACCCAAATAAACTCTCTGTATTAATTTTGTCTCACTTTTTTTATATATATATTTTTTATTATAAAATTGTGGGGTACAGTTAAGGATTAGATATACAAATGTGCATCGTTCAGGCACCCTTGTTAATAAGGGATGTCTCCCCATCCCCGTACAGATATTGACTACCATTAGTTCCACCTCCCTTCTCCTCCCTACTCCCCACCCCCATAGTTTCCCACCACTGTCAGTTCTTTTTTTATAGTATTATGGTAGATGTTCAAGGTCCACTCTATGAGTGAGAACATGTAATACTCAGATCTTTGTTTCTGTGAGAGATCACTCAGTATTATAGACTCTAGTTCCATCCAGGTTGCTGCGAAATTCATGATTTTGTTCTTTTTTATGACTGCATAGTATTCCATCGTGTATATGTAACCACATTTTTTAATCCAGCCCTCTTTTGATGGACAGCATGGTTGGTTCCAGGTTCTTGCTATTGTGAACAATGCTGCGATAAACATTCGTGTGCAGGTATCTTTTTGATAGAGTGATTTGAGTTCTTCAGGGTATATTCCCAGTAGGGGGATTGCAGAGTCATATGGGAGGTCAATATTTAGAGCTTTTAGGAATCGCCACACTGCTTTCCACAGAGGTTGCACTAGTTTGCACTCCCACCAACAGTGTGAAGTGTTCCCTTTTCACCACACCCTCTCCAGCAACTGTTATTTTTTGAGTTATTGATAATTGCCATTCTGACTGGAGTTAGGTGGTATCTCAGGGTGGTTTTGATTTGCATCTCCTTGATGATTAGTGAGGTTGAACATTTCTTCATGTGTCTGTGGGCTGTTCGGTTGTCTTCCTTTGAGAAGTGTCTGTTCATATCTTTTGCCCACTTTATACTGGGGTTGTTTGTTTTTTTCTTTTCAGCACATTTGAGTTTCTTGTAGATCCAAGGTGTTAAGCCTTTGTTGGACCTGGAGTTGGCAAATACTTTTTCCCAGTCTATGGGCTGTCTCCCTGCTCTCTTGATGGTTTCTTTGGTTTTGCAGAAGCTTGTCAGTTTAATGAGGTCCCACTTGTCTATCTTATCTCTTATGGCCTGTGGGCCTCAGATTTTGTTCAGGAATTGGATGCCAGTTCCAATTTCCATAAGGGCATGCCCTGCATTTTCTAAGGTTCTTATGGTTTGAGGCTTTACATTCAGGTCTCTAATCCATTTAGAGTTAATTTTTGTGTATGGGGATAGATAGGGGTCTTGTTTGAGTCTTCTACATGTGGTCAGCCAGTTTTCCCAGCACCATTTACTGAATAGGTTCTCTCCCCAGTGGTAGGTGGTAGAGGCTTTGTCGAAGATGAGTTGGTTGAAAAATTGAGGTTTTGCTTCTGGGATCTCAGTTCTATTCCATTGGTCTATATGCCTGTTCCTGTACCAATACCAAGCTGTTTTGATTATTGTAGTTTTACAGTAAAGTTTGAAGTCTGGTAATGTGATACCACCTGCTTTGTTTTTTTGTTTTTTTGTGTTTTTTTGCTGAGGATTGTTTCACTTTCCCTTTTTAGGTCGACAGTGCTTATCATTACTTCTTTTGCCAACCTTTCTTCTATCCCTTCTGCAAAAGTAAAAAAAAAAAAAATCCTGGTATACTATTGTAATAAAAATAACATCTAAATGTAAATCACAGAGGGAGGGAAAGGTAGATGTATTCCCTCTCATAATCCTCATTATCCTGCTCTTTATTTGATTTCAGTTTTTTAGGCCTATCTGCCAATGCTGTCATAGAAGCCAGTAAGCAGTATTTCTTTTTGCTTTTTAGAGTCTTTTTTGTGTGTTTCTTTAAAGTGTCTTATAGTTTTAAGTACAGTTGGGCTTAATGTGACTCTTAAATCTTGTTTCAGTGCTGAGAATACAGTGATGAGCATGATAGATACGGTCACTGCCCTGGCTGAACTTAGTGTAATAGAGAAATCAACAAGCAAATGAACTGTTACCTAATTATAAATCATGAGAAGAAAAGAAACAGAACATTGACAGGGAATATGATGAGGTTGTGGCAGGAGGCCACTGCTTTAGATAGGGTAGTCAGAAGAGACTCTTTGAAAAATCATAATATTTAAGCAGAGACTTGTAGAATAAAACAAGTAACGTTCCAGGTAGAGGAAGCAACATGTGTCAAGTTCCTGAAGTGCCAAAAAGGAGCCTCATTCACATTTTCTTTCTGTGCTAGTTTGAACCATAAGGATGACTAATTTAACTTGATACTGAAATTGTTATGATTTGACCCTGAACCACTCAAAGTATCACACTTAGTCTCAGTTTAAATAGGAGATAGCTAGGCAACCCCCTTGGCTCGCCTCCCACTGTGGGAACTTTTCTGGCCTCTCAATAAATCCTACTTTCTTACAAAATGATAGATAGATAGATAGACAGATTTAAGAAATTTCTAGTACATATTCCCTTTTCCCTTCTCCCCACTCTTCATCGTTGGCAATTTGTTTGCTAGTTAACTCCTCCCTTTCTACCCTCAAGGAGTATGTAGGATTGTTGTGCAGTTAGGAAAGGGACAGCCAAAAGAAATACTGTCATCTCCAGACCTACCCCTGTTCTCTCTGTATTAAGGCCCCAAGGGGTCTCTGCCTCCTGAGTCTCTTTCAGTTTGACTTCTTGAGCTCTGGTCACTTTAGGAACATTGTCAGAATATTCAGCAAGTCCTGTTTCCCATGCTACCCTGCACACCAAGCCTCCCAGTTTTTGCTTTTTCATCCTAAATCTCCCTCTTGGGCTTTGCACCACATGACATCTTCATCAAGAAGCTGTCCTGGTTGATGCTGAATGAGGGATGAGGGGAAGAGATGTGGGATTCCTCTTCTTCAATATTTGCTAGATAGTGGTTCTCCCAAAGGCCAGCAGTTACATACAAGAAGGGCCCTGGCATTCAGAACAAGGTGTGGCCTTGGTCCACTGCAGAACTGGTAGAGAATTAGCACTTTACCTATGACTGGAAGCTCTAGAGAAGAACAGAACACCTGATTCCAATAGTAGTAAAGACTTGGCTTGTTTCCTGATCCCACTTGAAGTTACCATCTTACAAAGTAACTTTTTTCCTAGCAATACTAGGAGTGGTGGTAGTAGAAGGAAGAGAACACCGGGAGGAGTTGGAACCTCTGTGTCTTTGTCTTTTCCCCTACCAGTAAAATGAGAGTGTTGATGTAGATGATTCCTAGGTCTTTTTTAGTTCTAAAATACCATGTTCCTAAATTTTAAATCATCTAGTAGTGTTGTCTCTAATGTCTGATGTGCATGATGTGTATATTGAAAATTATCCCAGTATGTGAGTCTGATACATATGTGGAAACTTATAGTCCTACTGACTGAACTAGATACTCTGGAGGCCAGTTGGACTGTAGTTGGAAAACTTTATATCAACATTGTATCTTACTTCAAAATTCCTGAATGCTATTGAAAGCAGTACTATATACCCTAAATAGGGTGAAATCAGCTAACTAAGCCCAAGTTGACCCTCATCTCCAGAGTGATGGTTTTGTGGTAAATGACTTGATGATCCTTTGCTTCACTTTGTCAAAGGATCAACTCATCTTGAAATAGCACCAGACTATGTAATTCTGAATGTTGTTACACTCTCACTTGATCCATCCTTCTTTTGCAGGAGCTATTGTGACAATCTTGGTTACCATCCGTTAAGTGCTGCTGATTTTGGAAAAATCATGAAAAATGTCTTTCCAAACATGAAGGCACGTCGTTTGGGCACGAGAGGCAAATCTAAATATCCTTTACCAGAATGGTTTTAGTAATCTTTTTAGGTGCTCACTTATTATAGAACATCTGTTGTTGTAGTTCAACTGCCAACTATTTTTAGAAATAAATTTAAATCAACAAATATTAGCAACTTAAAAGTACTTAGCAGAATAATTGCAAATGTTCTTTTCCCAGCTATTTCTCAAACTGCGAGAAAAATAGCAGTGATTCATTTGTATATTATGATTGTGATAGATTTTACCTTACTCTATCACTGTAACGAGTTATTACTAGCCTGATCTCTTTTGCTTTAACAGTAAGAATTACTGAGGCCTGCCATAATTGGAAATTGTATCAATTACAGTGGAGAAAGGCACTAGTTTAACGTCCTTCCTTTCTCTAAGAAATATAGGAGATCTCCTTGGCAAAAAAATACAGCATTCAAAAAAGGTCTTATGGAACTTGTACTGAAAAATTAGCAATTTTCAGCCAGCCATTTAAAGCCCATGTTAAAATTAAAGCCAGGGCATAAAAAAGATCCTTCTTGTGATGGAGAAATATTTAGGAGCAAACAGAAGTAAGGAAGTGAAAATTAAGAATGTACTAAATAAAGTTCCTTCTGCTCCTGAAAGAAGACTGTAATACAGAGAGTATCTGTATCATATTTGAAGTACATTTATTTTCTTCCTTCTTGGCTCTTGGCCATTTTCAAAGCATAAAATTCATCTCCTGCTATGGAGGAGATGAGAGGAAGGGCAAGGGAGTGAAGACTGCTTTTCTAAAATGGTTCCAGGTGTTCTCTAACCACTTGTTGCCTGAACTATCCTTGTTTCCCGAGTACAGACAAAAATGTCTTGATGTGTCTTTGGCATGTTACAGGTGATAATCCTGTGTGTTTCAGTGGAAAAAGAGAAATGAAAAGGTTAAAGCCCTTGTGACACCCTTAAGAGTTGTTTTTGTCCCAGTGCCCTGGGCTAAAGTTTCCCTTCCCCAGTGCCAGGTTTCCATCTGGCTATTCTGACCTGTTTGTTACTGGTAGCTGGCACAGCATATTAGTAACATTTATTCATAAAATTTATAACAGATGAGAATTCATTCACTTAAAACAGTAATATTTAACATTCTACAAGGACTATTTCAGTTTCAAAGGAGAGAAGGTGTTCCAAGTGTCTAATATTAAGGTGTTCTTACTAAAGAATTCAAAAAGTAGATGTTATCTTGTGCTGGTTTTCTTCTCATTTTATTTGTGGTTACTTCTCAAGTGCTATCTATATAAGCAGTTCGTTTAATTTAGAGTATTTTAGACCTTAACTGTTTATTACATATTGCTATAGTGGACTAAGAAAAAAAACTTTTGTTCATATGCCAACACTGCCCAACCTTGACTTTCACAAAACTGGAGATGGGGTAAGCTTTCTGCCTTTTCTTTTTAATAAATAAAATTTTGCTTTTATATCACTGTTGAAATGCATCTTGCAAAGTTTCATTTGGATAAGACCAGGAACTGTGCATTTTACAAAGTAAATGAGCAAAAAAGAATGCCATAGTGACTGGAAAAATGTTAGTATATATGACCTACATTAACATGAAATTTGGGAAAACAAAGCTCTAAAGTTACTGATTTATATTGAGAGTATGTATGTGTGTGTGTGTAGTCAAGAGAAAAAAGTAAGTCATGGAGTAATATGTATGTGAATTTTAGAACATTACTGATGTTAGAAAGGCTTTTAGAAGATGTCCTTTATGTTTAACAACCATTTAAAATGTATAGTCACAATGCTGCTGACTCCTACGTACTGGTGGACATAGATCTCGTTTGCAGAGCTCTTCTATGTTTGCCGACAGGCCTATTCATGCTGTTTTAACCCCACAGATATAAATTCTCTCTCCTAATTAAGAATACATATCTTGTCAGTTGTAGTGGCTCATGCCTGTAATCCCAGCACTTTGGGAAGTGGAAGCTAGAGGACTGCTTGAGCCCAGAGTCTGAGACCAACCTGGGCAGCTTGGCAAGACCCCATCTCTACAGTAAATCAAAAAAAGCTAACTGGGCATGGTAGCCACACCTGTAGTTCCAGCTACTTGGAAGGCTGAGGCAGAAGAATTACCTGCGCCCAGCAGGTTGAGGCTGCAGTAGCATGAGTGTTACACTGCACTCTAAACTGTGCAACAGAGTTAGACTCCAACTCAAAAAAAAGAAAAGAAAGAAAGAACACATATCTTGAATGTGCTTTAATTTAATTTCTTTAATGATTTAAAAGTTAACTTTTCCCTTTTCTTTGTTTAGTTGGAAGGAGCTGAACCCTCTGGGCAGCTTCAAAATATCGATGAGGAAGTTATCTCTTCTGCTTGCCGTCTTGTGTGTGAGTGGGCCCAGAAAGTGTTAAGCCAACCATTTGACACAGTCTTGGAGTTAGCCCGCTTCCTTGTGAAGAGTCACTATATAGGCACCAAATCAATGGCAGCTCTAACTGTAATGGCAGCAGCACCAGCAGGTACGAATCATTGCTAACAAGTTAAAACTGGCAGTGGTATCAGTGTATTTGACAGGGGTACGAGTGTATTTAGAGCTGACAGCAAGAGAAAAATTTGGCCAAAGAACTTTTTCTTTTTAGTACTTATATGAGTTCAAGCTTACACCACTGAACACTAAATTCATATGGGTTTGCTGAACCAACAAAATAGTAATAATCCTTTCATTATAAGTCTTAATGCTATGTTTTTTATATATTGCTTTGCTGGAATATGAAACTATAGATTTTAAGCTGATAATTAATTTTTTTTTTGCTATTTTTAAAGTTATGTGTATTTAAATAAATAATAGAAGTGAAATAATAAGAATAAATTTTAAAATCACTTGCTAGTTCCTATCCCAGAAACTAATGGTTATAAGTAAAATGATCTTTGGACACTGTAACAGGTAACTTAGTCTCAAAAAAAAAAAACTGTATGAAGCATTACTATAAAATAACAGGAGTAATACATTTTTGATAATGCATTCAAGTGTGCATTTTTATTCAAAGAGTAATTTTTGGAATTGACAGTTACAGGAATTAATAATATTGTTAGAATTAATGACTCCCCCCAAATCAGTAGCTGTGTAGAGTATCAGAGTATCAGTTCTGATGAAATTGTTTTAAATGTCTTATTTCAGTCTTACCTTATAAACCTAAAGAAGAATGAATACATTGTCATTACTCTAGAAAATTATGATTTATGTGAAAAATATATTAGCATAAAACTTGTCTTTCCAGGGATAATTTCTATAAGTGTTCAATCTAAATATTTAAAAATCTACAGTAGATTTATCCTAGCAGAATATTAGTCTTTTAAATAACTTCACTTTTTTTTAGTATCTTAACTTACAAGTTACAGTGTAGTAGTGAATCAGTTGAGTTTTTTTTTTTCAGTTTACTTTTATCAGAAGTTTTAAGTGTTTGTAGTGTGAGGAGGGCTGTGTGTGTATAACCTCTTCTCTCATTTTATAGTCAATTGAAGACCATAAAATTGTAAAAGACTATTTTATGAGCTAGGCATAATTTTTCCTATCTACATGTAAACTATGTTACCTAAATCTGTTTTTTCATTATACTTACAAGCAGGAGAGAACTTGTCCAGTCTTATCTAGGTATCTAACTCACATATTACCTCATTTAATTCCATCAGCAGTCCTGTGAAATAGGTGGTATTTATTCCCAGTTTAACAGATCAGGAAGCTGACTGAGGAGGTTAAGAAACTTGTCCATGAACAGATAAGCAGGGAGGTCAGGATCTGAATCCTGATTTGTTTGCCTCCATAACACAATTATATCATACTGTCTTCTTATCTTCTGGCAAAACGAGCTTTAAATGGCATGGACCTTCAACTTTCTCTGCCCTCCTCCTCCTACCCCTGCTGACACTTCAACAGGTTGAGGACTTAGGAGGCATGGGGGTGGGAGGAGAAACATTGCTGTCTGTCTTATTTCTCAGATCATTCACAGAGTTTGACTGGAAGAAATATTGAATGAGTTGAATGAGTGAATTTTTAAGTATAAGTTTAAAGATGTGTTGTTTTTTTTAACAAAAACACTAAAAATTACATATATAAAAACAGCTGTTTTTCCTCTTTGAAAACAGTCAGCCTGGGAAGCTAAATAGTATACCTTTTGTATTATAACTCAAAATATTTTTAGAATCTCTCTTGAAATTTTGTTCTCAGCCCTTACTATATTTTTTTTAAAATATCCTTGATAGTAGATTGATTTTCATTCTTTGAAGGTGAATTTGTTTTTTTATAAATATAGTCTCCATGTTAAGAACAGGTTGTGTTACAAATGTCCTTTTGTAAGTCAGCTGCTTGGAACTCATTCCTGCCTACAAACTCTGGCAGGTTTAAGACAGCCAAACTGCAGGCCATTGGCAGAGGCTCTCTGGAGTGCAGGTGCTGAGAGGCCAGAGTGAGGCTGGGGCCAGGAGGGAACAGCACAATTGGAACTGTATTTGTGGGACTTTTTTAAAGGGGGTGGGGAAGGGAGCAGAAGATGAGGGATTATTGAGAAGTGAGCACAGGGAGAGATCTTCTTTCTCTTTTCTTGCTACCCCACCCTCACCCCATGAAGTCATTGCTGTTAACTGGAATGATGAAAAGCAGAAACTGGGGTGGGGATAGGAAGAGAAAGGGCAAGATGTACCGGCAGATAGTGTTTTTCCTCCCATTTCTTCTCTCCATTATTTTTACTGGTCTTAGCTTACTTTCTGATGAACTTAAGGCCACATCCTAACTGTGCATTTCGCTTTTTAAAGAATTAATTTTATTACATAATCCATTTTTCTTAAAATTTATATTTTGCTTATTATTACTTTTTTTCAGTATTTATCTTACTACTGTTTTTAAAAGTTACCTCAGGGACTTTTTTAGAATATCTAAACTATCTTAAGAAATTCTGGACTGGGCTCAGTGGCTCAGCTAGTAATCCCAGCACTTTGGGAGGCCGAGGCAAGAGGGTCACCTGAGCCCGGGGATTCGAGACCAGCCTGGGTAACTTGATGAGACCCTGTCTCTACAATAAAAGTCACAAAAACTAGCTGGGCATGGTGGCATGCGTCTGTAGTTCCAGCTACTTGGAAGGCTGAGGTGGAAGGACCGCCTAAGCCCAGAAGGTCAAGGCTGTGGTGGCCATGAGTGTGCCACTGCACTCCAGCCTGGGCAACAAGAGTGAGACTCCAACTCAAAAAAAAAAAAAAGAAAGAAAGAAAGAAATTCTGCTTCTTAATTTATTCTAGGTCATACTGGAATAATTGTGTAGCAACAATGAAAATAATAGTGCCTATTTCCATGATTTTCTGGTAGGATTTCTTGTTTTCTCCATCAAGTTTTTTTTTTAAGTATGATGTGGTTTAAGCAAATATTTACTGAATGTCCCTTGTGGGCTGAATATTAAAGTCATGAAAATGCATGAATTTCTTTCATTAGAAAAGGGGAGGAGGGAAACTTACTGACAGCTGATAAAATGTAAAAATGCTATCTTAACATTAATTTATGTAAACTTTTGCACATTTATGACATAGCTACTCTGTTCAAAACCATCTGTTATTGTTGATTAAACTAGAACTGTCACCTAAGTGGAACCATATTTTTTTTTTTTTAATTTCAGTAGCTTTAGGGGATACAAGTAGTTTAGGGTTACATGGTGGCATTGTTTAGTGGCAAAGAAGTCTGGACTTTAAGTGTACTTACCACTCCCACCTGTGCACATTGTTCCCAATAGGTGACTTTTCGTCCCTCTACTCCTTCTCTCCCCTCCCCTTCTGAGTCTCCAGTGTTCATTATACCATTCTCTATGCCTAGAAGTTGAACCATATTTTAAGATGATAAAGCCATATTGATGAATGTGTATACATTGGAAATCTAATATGTATGCTTGGTAAAAATAGTGTGAGTTAAAATTTGCTGTCTTGGTTGCTTTGTCCAGTAGATGGCTACATATTCAAAGAAATTGAATTGTAACTGCCTTCTATACAAGAGAGTATTTATTCTAGCTTTCCTTTCTATTTATTTCAGGAATTAAAGGAATTACCCAGCCTTCTGCTTTTATACCTACAGCTGAAAGTAATTCCTTTCAGCCTCAGGTGAAGACTTTGCCGTCTCCTATTGATGCTAAACAGCAGTTGCAACGGAAAATCCAAAAGAAACAGCAAGAACAGAAACTACAATCCCCTTTGCCAGGAGAGTCCTCAGCAAAAAAATCAGAAGGCACTACAACCAATGGAGTGACTAATCTTCCTAATGGAAATCCTGCAATCCTTTCTCCTCAACCTATTGGTATCGTTGTGGCAGCTGTCCCTAGTCCCATTCCGGTAATATCATTAAATAGTATTTGGCTTTACTGGGTGGTGGGAAATGAATCGTTTAATTAAAAGTGGCAGATAAGGAGGCAAGTATAGGTATAGATAGTCATAAACTGGTTTTGTGACCACAGACAGATTCCCATTCAGTCTTTCATTCAGGATGTATGTTGTTGATTCAGAGTGAGCTATAAAGCAAACATAAGTGAAAACGTGAAGATCTGAGACATAAACCAGTCTGGATGCAACCAGTCAGAGCTTTATATAAAAATGAGTGATTTACAGAGTTGTTTCATCCCAGGCTGATCAAGGTAATATAGTTGCATACTTTTTTTTTTTTTGGTTTAAACATTTATTTTTTAGCATTCACATGGAGCAAAATTATAATATTATTGATAATACTTTAATAGACGCCTATCTGTGGACTTGCTGGATATAGGAATAGAACTTTGGGCAAGTTCCTTAGCTAACTAGTTTGTTTCTTTATCTACAAATAGAGGTTAATAGTCTGCTCCTTTCCTAGCTCACACAATAGAGGTTATGATGAAGGGGCTTTTAAAATGAGAGTGCATCATGCCAAAGTAAGGTGGTACTTTATGTTATTATTGATAATATCATTAAGAACATGTTTTATCTTGTTTTTCTTGTTCTTATAATCATCATCATGTCATTAAAACATGAAATACCTAGTAACCACACTATTCACCGTAGAGCAAACTTGGGTAGCCAGTAGCTTGGTCTGGGACTTTATTCATGGTGGTTACTGAGTCCAAGGTAGACCCATTTATAAGACAGTTTCCCCTATGAGTGAGCCATCTTCATGGCATAGATTAGTAGATACGTTTGTAGTTGTATGTTTCTTTAAGATTTTTAACTCCTCTTCCCATAACCTCCTTAACTCATTGTTTCAGGAAGTATTCTTCACAGGTGTGGAGTTTTTATCCTTGTTAACTGAAAAGTGATCTAATGTTTTGTATGAATTACTGTAGTATTTTGTAACTTGATTGCATTGTGGTTGCATTTGTTATATTTATGTGTCTCATTGTATAGAACTTGTCTAGAAGAACTCTCTTCTAACATAGAAACTTTTTTCTTTTTAACATTAACATTTAAAAAATACCTCGAATTACTGTTAATATCTTATCCTTATTGATTCTTAGTTTTGTTTTCTAACTTTTAACAGGTCCAGCGAACCAGGCAATTGGTAACTTCACCTAGTCCAATGAGTTCTTCTGATGGCAAAGTTCTTCCTCTCAATGTGCAGGTAGTCACTCAGCACATGCAGTCTGTGAAACAGGCACCAAAGACTCCTCAGAACGTTCCAGCCAGTCCTGGTGGGGATCGTTCTGCCCGGCACCGTTACCATCAGATACTACCCAAACCAGCCAACACCAGTGCGCTCACCATCCGCTCGCCAACTACTGTCCTCTTTACTAGTAGTCCCATCAAAACTGCTGTTGTACCTGCTTCACACATGAGTTCTCTAAATGTGGTGAAAATGACGACAATATCCCTCACACCCAGCAACAGCAGTGCCCCTCTTAAACATTCTGCCTCAGTCAACAGTGCTACTGGAACAACAGAAGAATCAAGGAGCATTCCACAGATCAAGAATGGTTCTGTTGTTTCGCTTCAGTCTCCTGGGTCCAGGACCAGCAGTGCTGGGGGAACATCTGCTGTGGAAGTCAAAATGGAACCTGAAACATCGTCAGATGAGCATCCTGTACAGTGCCAAGAGAACTCTGATGGGGCTAAAGCTCCTGAAACAACACCTAGTGCCCTTTTGGGGCAGAAAAGTAATACAGATGGAGTAGTGCAGAAACCTCCCTCAAATGAAGGTGTCATTGAAATAAAAGCAACTAAGGTCTGTGACCAGAGGACCAAATGTAAAAGTCGCTGTAGCGAAATTCTGCCAGGCACATCCACAGGCAATAATCAAAGCACTATTACTCTCTCAGTTGCTACTCAGAACTTAACTTTCACCAGCACCAGCTCACCATCTAATGGTGACTCAATAAATAAAGACCCTAAATTATGCACTAAAAGTCCAAGAAAACGACTATCTTCTACTGTGCAAGAGTCCCAGGTGCCTCCTGTAAAGAAACCAATTGTGGAACAGCTTTCTGCAGTTACCATAGAAGGTCAGAAACCAGGCAGTGTTAAGAAGGACCAAAAGGTTCCACATTCAGGGAAAACAGAAAGTTCAACAGCAGGTGCTCAGATTCCTAGCAAGGTATCAGTAAATGTCAATTCACACATACTGACAAACCAACCCTTGAATTCTTCTGCTCTTCCTACTAGTGATTCGGCTTTGGAACAGCAGACACCACCATCATCATCTCCAGATATAAAAGTAAAACTTGAAGGGAGTGTCTTTCTCTTAGACAGTGATTCAAAATCAGATGGTAGCTTTAATCCAAATGAATGGCAACACATCACTAAAGATTCTGAGTTTATATCTGACAACTGTGAACAACAGCAAGATATCAGTGTTATGACAGTTCCGGAGCACTCTGATATCAATGACTTAGAAAAATCTGTTTGGGAATTAGAAGGAATGCCACAGGACACGTATAGCCAGCAGCTACATAGCCAGATACAGGAATCTTCTTTGAATCAAATACAAGCACATTCTTCAGATCAGTTACCTCTGCAGTCCGAACTGAAGGAGTTTGAGCCTTCTGTCTCTCAGACAAATGAAAGCTACTTTCCTTTTGATGATGAACTTACACAAGATAGCATTGTGGAAGAGCTGGTGCTTATGGAGCAGCAAATGTCAATGAACAATTCGCATTCGTATGGTAACTGTTTGGGAATGACCCTTCAGAGTCAGTCGGTAACTCCAGGAGCCCCAATGCCATCTCATGCCTCCAGCACCCACTTCTATCATCCAATCCACAGCAATGGCACTCCAGTCCACACCCCCACACCCACACCCACGCCTACGCCCACTCCTACCCCAACCCCAACCCCAACATCTGAAATGATTGCTGGGTCTCAGAGCCTGTCACGGGAGAGCCCTTGTTCCAGGCTAGCTCAGACTACCCCCGTGGACAGTGCTCTAGGAAGTAGTCGACATACACCCATTGGTACTCCACATTCTAACTGCAGTAGTAGCGTCCCTCCCAGCCCTGTTGAATGCAGGAATCCATTTGCATTCACCCCAATAAGCTCCAGTATGGCATATCATGATGCCAGCATCGTCTCAAGCAGTCCTGTGAAACCGATGCAAAGACCCATGGCCACACACCCTGACAAAACCAAACTTGAATGGATGAATAATGGGTATAGTGGGGTTGGTAATTCATCAGTTTCTGGCCATGGCATTCTCCCAAGCTATCAGGAACTAGTGGAAGACCGTTTCAGGAAACCTCATGCTTTTGCTGTGCCTGGACAGTCTTATCAGTCTCAATCCAGACATCATGACCCTCATTTCGGTCGTTTGACTCCTGTCTCTCCTGTGCAGCATCAAGGTGCCACTGTAAATAACACCAACAAACAGGAGGGTTTTGCAGTCCCTGCCCCTCTTGACAATAAAGGAACTAATTCATCTGCCAGCAGCAACTTCAGATGCCGGAGTGTGAGCCCTGCTGTTCATCGCCAACGTAACCTTAGTGGAAGCACCCTCTATCCAGTATCTAATATCCCACGATCTAATGTGACCCCCTTCGGAAGTCCAGTAACCCCAGAAGTTCATGTTTTCACAAATGTTCACACAGATGCATGTGCCAACAACATAGCTCAACGAAGTCAGTCAGTTCCGTTGACAGTCATGATGCAGACAGCCTTCCCGAATGCTCTTCAGAAGCAAACTAATAGTAAAAAAATAACCAATGTTTTATTGAGTAAACTTGATTCTGACAATGATGATGCAGTGAGAGGTTTGGGAATGAACAACCTGCCCTCCAATTACACGGCCCGGATGAATCTCACTCAGATCTTGGAAACTTCCACTGTTTTTCCTAGTGCCAACCCACAGAATATGATTGATTCCAGCACTTCTGTTTATGAATTCCAAACACCATCTTACCTCACCAAAAGTAATAGCACCGATCAGATCAATTTTTCTCCTGGAGATAATCAAGCACAATCAGAAATTGGAGAGCCACAATTAGATTTCAATAGCACTGTTAAAGACCTGTTGAGTGGAGACAGCTTGCAAACCAACCAGCAGCTGGTAGGTCAGGTAGCATCTGATCTTACTAATACTGCATCTGATTTCTCTAGCGATATCAGGTTGTCTTCTGAGCTCTCAGGCAGCATCAATGATTTGAACACTTTAGACCCAAATCTACTGTTTGATCCAGGTCGTCAGCAGGGACAAGATGATGAAGCTACACTGGAAGAATTAAAGAATGACCCCTTATTTCAACAAATTTGCAGTGAATCCATGAACTCTATGACTTCATCAGGTTTTGAATGGATAGAAAGCAAGGACCATCCTACTGTTGAAATGTTGGGTTAAATTGTGTTTTATAATATGTAGCACACTGTATCTAAAGACATATGTATTGTATTTGTCTTAATGGAAGTGCCTCCCGCAGCAGAAACACTTACTATTAATTGTGACATTTTAAAAGCGTTTGCTGCAGAAGTGGTTTCTTCAGTAGGAAATGGTTAGACTTGCCTCAGTTCTTAACAATTTTCTGAAGACAGTAGGCTGTAGAAGAACAAGTATTAGGTTTTAAATGTTATAATGTTCCCATTTAGTTCATTGTTTGCTAGTAAACAATTGACTTTCCAGCTGTTACCAGAGCAGTCTAGATCTTTATTTTGTATAAGTTCATTTTAATTCATCAGTTGATCTCCACAGAACTTAGGAGAAACCATCAATTTTAGGTATAGGTTATTTTGTTGTTGGCATTATCTTTTAGATATAAAATCATAGCTAAGGTGAATTGTAGAAAAGAAGGTCTTCCTTGAAACAGGGATAATATTCAGGTTATTATAAATATTTAGGCTTGAAGCATAGAGCTACTGTAGGATGAAAAATCTCTGTAGGACTTTCTGGGGCTTCAGTACCATTTACATCCACAATGAAGGGCTTAATAGGAGAAAATAATGGAAAATTAAGTATTACTTTAACAAAAGCAAAAGCTGCACTAAAACTTTTAAGAGGAAAAACTAGGAGCTATTTATATTTGTGACCTTGCATTAGTCTTATTTTTAAATGTTGATTTTAATAGGAAGCTAGCATATGAAGAGACATGCAGGTGCGCGCACACATGAAACAAGCAAATAACTCCAGACGTTGTAATTCAATAGAATAAATACAAGCATGTTAGGAAAATGTTTTATGTTTCATTATTTGTTATTGAGATGGGGAATTAGAAGGAAAATAGAAGCATTTTCTCCGTTTTATCACAAAGGCTGCATGCACATGTTAAAATTCTATTTGAGATTTACTTTGAAATTTTTTATTATAATCTTCTTCAGTAATCAGTTTTTTTCCTCCTCAGTCTCATGACTGACTCCTTCATTCCTCCTGAATATAGTAATGCAATTTGATGATGGGATCCCTTTGAAAAACAAATAAGCAGGAAGGAGACAACATGAAAAACTGAATAAAAAACACTTCCCCACCTAAGGTCTGAAGCCACAAATCTGTATATCTCTGATAAAACAAAGGGGATATCAATAGTACTTGAAGAAGAGGAGCATTTTATTACTTGCTTAATTTATTTATTGTGATAACCACAATTGCAAAAGAAGCACTCAGGATTTTTTTAAAATGTTTCTCTTTATGGCTTCCATTTTGTTTTATGAATAATTATTTATGAATTTAATGTTGACACATCTACTCACTAGTTGACAGCTCCATTTAGGTGAGTTTCAAGATCACTTTCAAAGAGATTTTAAAATTGCCATTGTTTTTAAAGCTAACTTTAAACCATTTGCTCTGCAACCGTGAACCTAGCTAAGCTTAGTAAGCCAATCAAAAGACTACAATCAATGAATATTTAATAAATGTGATAAAGAGTTTAATAAGATTTCATTGTTCAATAAATTTGCAAGGTAGGGTATTAACATATTTTGATAATAAATGGTGCTAGGGTTGGCTCAGAGGTTTATATATTGATATGTCCTAGTTATTGGCATTTGTGTGTATTTGCTGTTATCTTGATTTAATGATTTGTTAGATAATTTTCTTGATGCTAGTTATTTCTTCACTGTACATTGAGACACAGCACTACTGCACACCAAAGTATGCAATACCCAAAGGAAACTGTGTGATTTCTTTTAACAAATGATGGGAGCCTTTCTATATGAGATACTCTGAAAAGGAGATTTTGAGGCCATTCTAATCCCTTGTTTACATTATTAGCTTCCTACTAATATAAAAATAATGGAAATCTTTTTTGATAAAAATATAAAGACTGGAGGATTTTTAACCCCCTGTACAGTATTGCAGCAAACTCTTTAAATTTGGTTGAATTCATCCAGCAAACTTTCTGGGGTTCATATATTGCACTAAATTTGTTGAACCTGTGGTAGGCACATCTCTTAGGATAAATGCAACCAATACAGTCCACAGATTAAACTTTTTAAATGTGTTTCATTATGAAAAGACAAAATGTCATCAAAGTGACAGATAAAATTGTCTTATGTAGCAATGTGCATTGATCTCAATGAGATATTTCTATTTCTTATTCTCTTACATGAGAATATTACAGCAGGAAGAATTAAGTTTAGTTTGCTTCACCATGTTAATACATGATCACAAAATGTGCATGAGTGTTATTGACTTATCTTGTACAGTACTAGGTATTCCTGTAACCACTCTTTTTTTTTCTTTGCTGTGTTGAAACTGGTTCACTGTTAACCAGGCAAGCATAGTTATTCACAAGTTATTTACATTTTTACGTTTACTAATTCTGCTTAGTTATTGTTGAATATGTTCTTTTCTCAGATTATTTTCATTGTTTTGATGTTTAAAACATTTTGCATACTGTTTATCATGATAAGACTTCATGAAGTAAATAATTTTGCATATAATTGCAATAAGCACTGACTTTTGAACTGAAAAGAAGGAAAGTGTTTTTTTGTGCAGTGCATCTGAGGTTCATATAATAGTCTTGTACTATAATGTGCTTTACTACACCATAAATGACAAAAACAAGCCCTGTTTCATGTTTCATTTAGTGCAAAAAGTCAGATTTCCCCAGTGTTTTGTTGTCTGTTGTACCTGCTGAAACTACAGTAGTTGAATATTGCGGTAGCATTTCAGTTCTCTTTTTTTATTGAAAGTGCTCAAAAATTGTTTTTTAAATGTTTTCAAAAACAATTAAAAACATTTTATATTAAACCAACTGGATGTTAAGGTGATTTGTGGGACATATTTTATCCAGGCAGCACATTTTGTAAACATACTCAGTGCTATTCCTCCTTTGAACTCATGAACTTTGGGAAGTGGATAACAGTCAGCACAAGACAGTGCTGCTAATCTGCTCTCTGGTGTTAATCCAGAAGAATACACAGATCGTATCCATTGAAATTCTGCCATTCACCTAGGATTTATTCACCAATGAATGGTGCATGTCATAAGAGTTGTATGACAAAAATCCATCTTCTCTTTCACATAATGTTTACTTTAAAATGTTAGCCTAAGGAGTACCTAGATAAGTGTATTTCTGGAGCTTTGAATCGAAAAATAATAGAAAGCACAGCTGTGTTCAAAAGCAATATAAACATATCCATGAACCAGAGTTAGAAAGTGCTAAGTATACTGAATTTGTAAGCCAGAATCTGGGCTATAGTCTGGATGCTGGGAGAAGCAGCCAGAAATTTCAATGAAACCAGGGTCTGGAGTGGCGTTTCCTCATTCTTGGAACTGAGACATAGCAAAAACCAGTGCCTGGGACTATAACTTGTAGACAGGTCTTGAGTTAAGCAGTCTACTCATCCATGTTTACAGATCTCTGTAGATCTGTGATGGCCCCGCTATCACCACAGACCTGTCGCGCTGAGTTTGGACAGTGGCGAAGGCAATTACAAAAGGGAAGAAGAGAGGGGTGATGAAGAAGGGAAGAAGCTAAGAAGACCATGGGAGCATGCAAGCTGAGCCTGCACCTCAAAGTTCCAAAGCACTTGAAGAGAATAAATCCTAAGAAAATCAATAATCAAGATAAAAGTAAAGAACTACCTAGATACTACTTTAAGTATATTAGAATCCTCAATGCTCAAGGATATGGAAGGGGGAAAAAGTCATGTGAAATCAAGACCAGGCAAACAAGAACCAGTGGGTGTAAAGAATAGTAAATTCTGGGAAAAACAAAGCACTGCTTTTGGTTGCAAGTAATTGAAAACCTAACTCTGGCTTAAACCATGACATTTTTAGCTTGTTATTGGAGATAGGAGGGTCAAGGGTTCATTCAGTGACTCGTTAACAAGGACCAGATTCTCTGTTTCTGTTCCATCTTCAGCTTTTCTGTGTCTGTTATCTCATGGTCACACTATGGCTGCCACAGCTCAAATATTATACCTTCATACCTCCCAAGCAGTATAGTAAGGGCAGTTCTCATTACCTTTAATCAGAAAAAAAAAAACATCTCAGAATCTCCTATTAGGCACTCCATTCACACACCCTTCTAGTCTCATTGGACCAAGACAAAAGTAAAAGGGTCACCCTAAAGCCTGTTACTTAACTTAGATTATTGATTCATGCTCTATAGCTTGGAGAGGGGCCCATTTCCTGGAGTATGTGGGTCATCCATCTAAAATGAGTTCCATACCCTAGAAAAGATATTAGGGACTTGCTGTTTGGGAGGCAACCAGTAGTGGTCACTACAAAAACTCAGTAGCTGTGGGTAAGATGAATAAGATCTTGTACCCACCTTTGAGGGGATTACAGTCTTGTAAGGAGCTAATTACTGTTCTTTGGTAAGTGCCAGAGATACAGGTATATAACATACTATGAAGAAGAAAAACAGGTGATAATTTGCACTTGGCAGAGCCAAGAACAGAATGAAAGAATGTTCTTAGAACTACACCTGGAAGTAGAAGTTTGCTAGTGTTAACTGGTGTTTTGACTTCCCTCTATGAGCTGAAAAATCGGGTATTACTGAGTATCATAAATGCAGGTTGCCTCAGCTCCTATTACCGTAATAAAAGACCAATTTTTTTATTTTGCTAAATCTGAAGTAGAGATTCACTTTGACATACATCACTATAAATGAACTTTTAAATAATTAAAATTTCAAATTTGTGGATGGAATCATTAATCAAAATTATATAACCTAAAGTTTTAAAAATATGTATGCCAGCCTTGAAATTATAGTCTGCTTAGAAGAAAGCAAAACAAAAAAGACTGTACTTTTCAAGACAGGTTTTTATTTTTTAAAAAGTACTTGGGCTGAATGCGGTGGCTCACGCCTATAATCCCAGCACTTTGGGAGGCCAAGGTGAAAAAATTTTGAGCCCAGGAGTTCGAGACAAGCCTCGACAACATAGCGAGACCTCATCCTTACAAAAAATTTAAAAATTAGCCAGGTGTGGGGGTGCACACCTGTAGTCCCAGCTACTCGGAAGGCTGAGGTGAGAGGATCCTTTGAGCCCAGGAGTTTGAGGCTGCAGTGAGCCGCGATCATGTCCCTGCACTCTAGCTTGGTCAACAAACTGAGACCCCACTTTTAAAAAGGGGGGAGGGGCTTAATTCTTGGAGAGAAGACAAAATAATTTTATAAATGTATCATGAGAGTGATACTGCTACCATATACAGAGTATTTATTTCTGTGCACTAAGTCCAGTGTAAATGCATGTATTCTCATTTCCTCCTTGCAACAAAGAATATTTCTCAGGCGAGAAAATTATAGTTTGGAGATTAACTAATAGAGGTAACAACGCTAGTAACAGAAAGAGCCCTTCTCGTCATTCCAAAGTCCGGTTCTTAACCGTTAAGCTATTGTTCACACTGTACCTATTGCAGTAGTATGATCTGGTGGCTTCTTTGAACTTTTCATTGTGGTTTAAATTTTGGAATTAAGTTTGATTTTTGTGAGGTTATTTCCCTTTAACCGCTGAGCCTTATATCAACGATTCCTTTTCATTTTTTAAGCTTTCCTCTAAATTATTTGAGTCCCTTTCCTTCTCCTCCCTCCATGGAAATACATGCCCTAATGTATTGGGAGAAATAAGACTTAAAAACAAAATTTTGTTTTCCACAGCTTTTCAAGCACATTTCTTCTAGGTATACCTAGTCATATTTGTTTTTAAACCACTTTTTAAATTTCACCAGAAAATTAGATTTTTGTTGAACAAATGATAAAGTGCCTGAACTATGTCAGTCTCTGTACCAGGTGCTGAAGACACCTGCTATTATGACATTTTGCAATACAATAAGAGATGTGCAGTGAACATCTTTGCTGGATGCAGTGAGGTCACTATAGCAAAGGATGCTGTTTACCACGAGTATGCATTCTCTCCTTCTTTACTGTTAAAAGTCCCTGATTTTTGGCTGGGCACATAGACATATGAACAAAGGCTACCCTACCAACTTCCCCTGTAGTTAAGTGGAGTCACCTACCAAGTACTCAACCAAAGCAACCTGACAGAAGGTTTATGTGCTACTTCTTTGAAGTGTTCCTGGCCTTCCTCCCTGTGGGCTGGAATGCAAATATGATGGTTAGAACTCAAGCAGCCCTAATGGACTTTGAGGTCAATATCTGTCTGGGGAAGGGGGAGAGGCACAATGAATATTTGTATACCTGACCCTTAACTGTACCCCACAATTTCAAAATAAAAGATATATATAATTTTTTAAAAATCACATGCTGAGGAAAATCCAAAGAGCCCCAGGCCCTGATAGACTTTGGGAGGGAAGCTGCCCTACTAGTCCTGACTGCTTACTCTGGATGTGTTGTACATGAGAAATAAATTTCTTTCGGTTTAGTTCATACTTATTTTGAGTCTTCTGTCACTCAGTACAAATCCAAATTCTAACTGACATCTGCCAGAAGATTTTAAGCAGGAGTGAAGAAAGTTAAATTAGCATGGGACTTGCTAAACCATCATGGATACCCCCCTCCCCCCAGGAACGGCATTACTTTTGCATTACTTTTTCATTTGAATGGGTAAATGAAATGTGCTAGGAAGATACTCTGATTTTAGCACAGCATTTGACTACTCTTTCATAGCTGTTGGTGGGGGTGGCAGGGGGTGGTGTGGAAAGTAGGTGGCTTCTGAGCTGCTTAAACAACTAAAGAGAATTAATGGAGCAAATTGAAAGGCAATATAGCATTCTGGTCATTGGTATCAGACCTGAATTTAAGTCTCAGCTCTGCCAATTATAACCACAAACCCTGGAAAAGTTATTTGAATCTTGATAATGATTTCTATCTGGAGAGCAGTTTCTGCTGGTGTGCCACATGGTTCTGACCTGATCGTCTGTTAGTTATTTTTACCAACATCTTGAATGAACATATACAGTAAGTTTGCTGGGACCAATGTGGATTGGCTTGCTTAGTTTCTATTCCAGCCTCCTGTGTGCAGAGGCAAGAAAGCCCAAAATTACATTTTCTAGGTTCTGGATATGAATTACTTTTTTTTTTTTTTTTTGACTTGGAGTCTCACTCTTGTCGCCCAGGCTGGAGTACAGTGGCACGCTCATGGCCACTGCAGCCTCGACCTGCTGGGCTTAGGCAATCCTTTCGCCTCAGCCTTCCACCATGGCCGGCTAGTTTTTTTTCGTGTGTGTGTGTGATTTATTGTAGAGATGAGGTCTCACCAAATTGCCCAGGCTGATCTCAAACCTCCGAGCTCAGGCAATCCTCTCACCTCAGCCTCCCAAAGTGCTGGGATTAAGGCTGAGCCACCGCACCCAACCTTGAATTACATTTTATCTATTAGATTTGGTCTTTAAAGATCTGGGCCAGGTGCAGTGGCTCAAGCCTGCAATCCCAGCACTTTGGGAAGCAGAAGCAAGAGAATTGTCTGAGCCTGCGGTTCGAGATAAGCCTGGGCAACATGGTGAGACCTCATCTCTACAATACATCAAAAAATTAGCCGGGCATGGTAGCAGCGCCTGTAGTTATGACTACTTGGGAGGCTGAGGCAGAAGGATTGCCGGCGCACGGCAGGTCTGGGGTGGCCGTGAATGTGCCATTTCAGTCTGGGCGACAGAGTGAGACTCCAACTCAAAAAAAAAAAAAAGATCTGGAGTACAAAAATGAAGCAGGCCATCCTCCTCCCCGCTTTTAGTGACTTTTTCTCACATGCAAGTTCACAAAGACATAAAGTTTTTCAGCCTGCAGTGTTCTGGAGTTCATTCTTGTGATTCTTAGGTACTGAGGGTCCATGTTCTAGTGCCAAGTCACCAGTTTTGTGAATGTCAAGGGGCAGTTGAGTGGTGCCAGTGATGACACAAGCAGTGGCAGCAACTTCCTAGTCTGGCTTCCTGATTTCTGGAGTAATTCCAAGGATGCACTCATGGGTGATTCCCCCGATGGTCTGCTTTACCATGTTGTCCCAATAGTCATTTCTGGAGGCAGTCTAATGCTTGCTTTTCCATTTACTGTTGTCCCTCATTATTTGTGGGGTATTGGCTCCAGGACTCCCACAGATACCAAAATCCACAATCCCTTATATAAAATAGCATAGTATTTGCATATAAACTATACACATCTTTCCATCTCCTTTAAATTATTTCTAGATCATGCATAATACTTAATACAATGTAAATATTATATAAATGGTTGTTATATTTTTATATATACTATTTTTTATTGTATTTTTTTCCCAAATATTTTTGATCTGCGGTTGGTTGAATCCGCAGATGAGGGACCCATGGATATGGAGGGCGGGCTGTATAAGCACATAATTCTCTGCATTAAATCCTTTTCTTTTTTAATCACCTAGAATAAACGTGTCCTCCATTCCATTCTGATTCATAACATATACCTGTAGGCAAGAGATCAAGACATTCTGAGATCTAGACCTGGCCATTCTTTTACTCGCCTTGTACTTTAAGAAACAATGATCCAGCCCGACTCAGTGGCTCAGCCTGTAATCCTGCACTTTAGGAAGCTGAGGTGAGTGAATTGCCTGAGCCCTTGAGACCTACCTGGGCAACTTGGCGAGACCTCATCTCTACAGTAAATAAAATAAAAAAAAATTAGCCAGGCGTGGTAGCGCGCCTGTAGTTCCAGCTACTTGGAAGGCTGAGGCAGAAGGATCGCCGGAGCCCAGTAGGTGGAGGCTGCGGTGGCTGGGAGCGGCCACTGCACACCAGTCTGGGCGACAGAGTGAGACTCCAACTCAACAAAAAAAAAAGAAATAATGATCCCTGTCCTGGTTACTTTCCAGAATCTTTTGTGAATCTGAGTGAAATATGACAATATTTATAAACCGTAAGTCTAAACCATTATAATTGTTATAAATGCCTATGTAAAGAACAGACATTTGTCTAAGAGTAAGAAGAATTCTTGTCCTCTTAGGCACCTAATGTTATATTTTACTTGGAGTCACGAACACAAACACATCTGTCAGAAGGCAATGTATAAATGTATATTCAGGCAAAACACCTAACTTTGAGTTAATGGCCATAAATAAGAAATAACTGTAGCAAAAATTTTAATTTAGGCTAAGCTATTTATATCTGAGCAGGTTTGTTGAACTGATATCAAAACAGATTATTTGAATCATGAGACCTCTTGAATTCGGACTTCACATGTTTTAAATACACACAGTTTAAATTTTCCAACACAAATCTACTCCCACTCAATGTGATCTCTTTAGTTAATTCTTCACAATCTTACCTCAAAAATAAACATGTTTTAAAAGGTCTCCTTATATGAGTTTTGTATATTTATTGTTAAGTACATGCTTGGATATTTTATCTTTTTTGTTTTTAGCATAAAAAGCATCCTTCTTGTATAACAGTTCTGAGATTGCTATCTTAAGCATTATTGGTGATTTCATAATCGATGAACACAATTCCTGTTGTATTTCACTTTATATTCTGGTTCACTTCCTTACTCTCAGTCTTTCAGGGACCAGTTTCCTCTGCCTATTGTTTAAATATAGAAATTCTTTGATATTCTGTCATTGGCTTTTCTCTTATTATTCTACTTTCTCTAGTCATTTCAAAAACTCCTACAGCTCTATTGATGGCTTCCAAACCTAAATTTTTACACTTGATCTCTCTGTTGACTTCTCATCTTAAAATCTAAATGCCCAAAACTGAAGTGTATTCCCTTTCCCCCCAAGTTTCTCCTCTTCTTATTTTCTTTTTTTTTTTTTTTGAGTTGGAGTCTCACTCTGTTGCCCAGACTGGAGTGCAGTGGCCGCTCCTGGCCACCACTGCCTCGACCTGCTGGGCTCCGGCGATCCTTCCGCCTCAGCCTTCCGAGTAGCCGGAATTACAGGCAAGCGCTACCACGCCCGGCTGATTTTTTGATTTATTGTAGAGATGAGGTCTCGCTGCCCAGGCGGGTCTCAAACCCGCGGGCTCAGGCAATCCGCTCACCTCAGCCTCCCAAAGGCGCGGGATTACAGGCTGAGCCACTGAGCCCGGCTCCTCTTCCTATTTTCATTAGCAATGTCATCATCGCAGTCACCAGTTGAAAGCCCACGTGTCCTTTCTTTCATCCTTTCCTCAACATCAGATTAGTTGCTAAGCCCTATACCTTTAAGACACGTAGACTTTTATTCCTTCCTTTCCCTCCTGACCCTTCCTTGGTTCATGGATTCATTTCTCACTTGAAATACTGAATTGTCTAACACTTCTCTGATAATTTTTGGACAATGTCACCATAGCAATCCTTAACTCAAGAGCCTCTGTCCTTCAGAAGTCAGTAGTCTTCATTTATAAGCAATAACCAGTTAAAAGATATAATACAAGAGACAACCCTTTTAATGCTAATAACAAAAAAGATAAAATATCCAGGCATGAACTTAACAAGGAACATATAAAACTTATATAAGGAAAGCTTTTAAAATGCTTTTACTAAAAGGTCCAAGTTTGACTAAAGCAAACAGAATGAGAAAATGTACTTATATGAGAAGACGACATCATAAAGATATAAATTCTCCCCAAGTTAATTGATAAATGTAACATGATCCCAACAAAAATGCCAATGGTTTTCTCTTCTAGAACTAGAAATTTGTATATATATTTAAAATGAGAACATAATTATACCCCCCAAAATCTGAAAAAATAGCAGTGTTTCAGGGCCTAGCCTAACAAGGTATTAAATATATTACAGTCACATGCCAAAAAAGTTCTATAAGAAATGTCAAACAACAAATGAAGAGATGTTGCAACTTATATCACATATAAAGGAGTAATAACCCTAATATGGAAAGAAGTTCTAAAATGGTGGATGGAAGGACAGAACCCCAATAGAAAAATGAAACAAACGATATTAACAGACAGCTCACAGAAAAATAAATGCTCCTTAAAACATGAAAAAATTGCTCAACCTGACTCATAGTAAGAGAAATACAAATGAAAATTACACATAGATGCCACTTCACACTTATCAGGTTGACAAAAATCTAAGTTTAACACCATCCTCTGTTGGAAACATTGTGGGACACGGACATTCAATATTGTTTTCTTGCACATTTTGTAAGAAATCAAGAGAACGAACTTCAGATGTCCAAATAACTAGACTGACATCAACCTAATAAATGGCAGTGAACATTAAACACTTATTGTAAAACCAAGACGACATGAGGGTTAAAGAAGATAAAGCATGTGATGTATTGGAAATAAGATCTGAAAACGTAGATAAAATACAACTATAGAAAATGGATACTGCCTATACAAACATTCTTTTAACTTCCTCAATAACAGGGGTGTGATAGAAATAGATGATTTTCTAGGACTGTCGTGTGTAAAGCAAGACAATACAAACCAATTGTATAATATTCTAGTTTTATCATTTTTAGGTCCCTGAGAACCTGGATTCTCAGAAGAAAGGAGATGCCAGTGTAAGAGAAGATGTTAAGTAAAAATCCTACAGTCTGACTTTGAATTGCAAGTATCAGTATGAACTCATGAAACATCTTGACATACGATAGTGAGGATGCTTTTTTTCAAAGACTATTGAGGTCACATCAGAAGAACTCAAGAGCCCACTTGGAGGAGCTACTGCCACCAGCCACAGATGGACAATCTAAGCTCAATAAGGATGATGATGTCAACAGGTTGAAACACTGAAAACATGTTGAAGTTCATGAGTTTTAATTATCCTAAAAAAGTAACTGATCGCCTTTTAAGGATGATAGATAACTAACTCATTAATTTTGCAATTGATAAAGAGAAAGAATCAAATGTTTATTTGGCCTTTCCTATGTGAGCTGGACCACTGGATAGCCAAATAATAGATGAGAGAGAGCTGCTCGCTATAGAAATATTCTAACTAATCAGTAAGGAGTGATAAAATTGGAATACAATCATTTTGCAACTACTAATAAATTGAATTGAACTAGATGATGGGCATCAACAGCCATTAACGTTAAGAAAAGAGTCCGGGCGCGGTGGTTCAAACCTGTAATCCCAGCACTTTGGGAAGCCGAGGTGAGGGGATTGCCTGAGCCCATGGGTTCGAGAACAGCCTGGGCAACTTGGCGAGACCTCATCTCTACAATAAGCAAAAAAATTACCCAGGTGGGGTAGGGTGAGCCTGTAGTTCCAGCTACCTGGAAGGCTGAGGTGGGAGGGTAGCCTGAGCCTAGCAGGTAGACCCTGGGGTGGCCATGAGTGTGCCACTGTACTCACCCTAGGTGATGGAATGAGACTCCAACTCAAAAAAAAAAAAGAAAAAGAAAAGAGAGTTACGCAGACATGATGTGCCTCCTAGCAAGATCAGCGAAATGGTCTTTCCTCACAAAATGATACCTGAATCTAATTAAGTCTCTATGCCCAATTACCAATGAATAGGAAATACACAGATCAAGATACACTGTATGATTGGGACACAATTAGTAAAATTCTACCAATCAAACAGTCCAGTTTCATTAACAAAGAAATGTGAAGAAAAAGAAAAGTAATGGAAAGGAAATCTGTAGATTAAAAGACATCTTTCTAAAAGTCATTTCAAAGTTTATGTTACATAAATGGGTGAAACTAAACTATAATGTTTATGAATGCACACTTGGGTGATAAAATTATGAAGAAAATTAAAGAAATGAAAAGGCCAGGCGCAGTGGTTCAAGCCTGTAATCCCAGCACTTTGGGAGGCCAAGGCAAGAGGATTGCCTGAGCCCAAGGGTTCGAGAACAGCCTGGACAACTTGGCAAGACTTCATTTATACAATAAATCAAAACATTAGCCGGGTATGGTACAGTGTACCTGTAGTTCCTCCTACTTGGAAGACTGAGGCGGAAGGATCACCTGAGCTCAGCAGGTTGATGCTTGGGTGGCCATGAGCGTGCCACTGCACTCCAGCCTGGGAGACAGAGTGAGACTCTGAAAAAAAAAAAAGAGTAAGTGGACACACAGAGGGCTTCCGAAGTGGCTACCAAAGTTCTGTTCCCTCACCTAGGTGGTAGTTCGAAGGTTGTTTGCTTGCAATAATTTAGTAAGGTATTGTTTTACATGGTTCTCGGTAACTATGTCATATCTTGCATATTTAAAAGGTTGCTTTTTTTTTTTTTTTTGAGTTGGAGTCTCACTCTGTCGCCCTGACTGGAGTGCAGTGGCCGCTCCCAGCCACTGCAGCCTCGACCTGCTGGGATCTAGCGATCCTTCTGCTTCAGCCTTCCGAGTAGCCGGAATTACAGGCACACACTACCACGCCCGGCTGATTTTTTGATTTATTGTAGAGATGAGGTCTCGCTGCCCAGGTGGATCTCGAACCCGCGGGCTCAGGCAATCCACTCACCTCAGCCTCCCAAAGGCACAGGATTACAGGCTGAGCCACCGAGCCTGGCAAAAGGTTGCTTTTTAAAAGAGACATGATACCCCAAATACTGGCAATTATTATGAAATTTGCCTTTCCTATAGCAACTGGTTTTTGAATAACCATATAGTTGACACTAGGAATTTTTCTTTAAAGGAAAACTCCAGGAATCACATTAAGCTTAAAAACTTCTAAACTGGCCAGGCTTGGTGGCTCAGCCTGTAATCCCAGCACTTTGGGAGGCCGAGGAGAGTCGATTGCCTGAGCCCATGGGTTCGAGACTAGCCTGGACAACTTGGTGAGACCTTGTTTCTACAATAAATCAAAAATTAGCCAGGCATGGTAACGCGCGCCTATAGTTCCAGCTACTTGGAAGGCTGAGGTGGAAGGATCGCTGGAGCCCAGCAGGTTGAGGCTGCGGTGGCCAGGAACATGCCACTGCACTCCAGTCTGGGCAACAGAGTGAGATCCAACTCAAAAAACAAACAAACAAAAAACTTCTAAACAGCAAAGGAAACAATCAACAAAGTGAAGAGACAACCCACAGAATGGGAGAAACATTTTCAAATTATATGTGTAACAAGGAATTAATAACCAGAATATATAGAGGCTCAAACCACTTAATAGAAAAAAGTCTGATTTAAAAATAAGCAAAAGATCTGACTAGACATTTCTCAAAAGAAGACATAAATGAGCACATGAAAAAAAGGCTCAATAAACATCACTAAACATCAGAAAAATGCAAATCAAAACTGCAGTGTGGCAGGGCATGGTGGTTCACACTTGCAATCCCAGGACTTTAGGAGGTCGAGGCAGGTGGATTGCTGAACCCAGGAGTTTGAGACCAGCGTGGGCAACATAGTGAAACCTTGTCCTTACTAAATAAATAAATAAGCCATGCTTGGTGGGGTGCACCTGTTGTCTCAGCTACACAGGAGGCTGTAGTGAAAGGATCACCTGAGCCCAGGAGCTTGAAGTTGTGGTAAGCAGTGATGTGCCATTGCACTGTAACCTGGGCGACAGAGTAAGACCCTGACTCAAAAAAACAAAAACCCTTAAAGCTACGAATTAACCATCTCACCCCAGTTAAAATGGCTTTTTTCCAAAAGATAGGCAACAGATGCTGGTGAGGATATGGAGAAAGACCCTCATACATTGTTGGTGGGAATGTAAATTAGTACAACCACGGTGGAAAGCAGTATAAAGGTTTCTCAAAAACTAAAAATAGAACTATCATATGATCCCACTGCTAGGTATGTATCCAAAAGAAAGGAAATCCATGTATCACAGAGATATCTTCACTCCTGTGTTTATTCCAGCAGTATTTACAATTGCCAAGATACAGAATCAACCTAAACTGATCAACGGATGAATGGATAAAGAAAATGTGCTCTATATACAGAGTGGAATATTATTCAGCCATAAAAAATAATGAAATTGTGTCATTTGCAACAATATGGATGGAATTGAAGGACATTATGTTGCGTGAAGGAAGCCGGGCGCAGATAGACAACTATCACATGTTCTCACTCCTATGTGGGAGCTAAAAAAAATATTGAACTCATGGAGATTGAGAATAGAATGATGGTTACCAGAGACCAGAAGTGAAGCGAGGGAGAGGAGATAAGGAGTGGAAGGTTTAATGTGTACAAAAATACAGCTAGGTAGAAAGAATAAGACCTAATGTTCAATAGCACAACAGGGTGAATGTAGTTAGCTATAATTTACAGTATATTTCAAAATAACTAAAAGAATGGAATTGGAATGTTCCCAACACAAAGAAATGATACATGCTTGAGGTAATGTATATCTGAATTACTTAGATTTGATTATTACACATTATACAAAATATCACATGTACCCCATAAATATGTACGGTTATTATGTATACATAAAAGATTAAAAACAGAAAAATAATTAAAAAATAAAAATAATTCCAGGCAATAAGTGTGGAGAGAATAATAAAACTAGAAAACCACCACTTTGTGAGCTCTGATGAAATAGACAATTCAACTAAAGACCATCAGTAGATGAAACCAGTAGGTAGCAGGTAGATAGGAAGTTTCATAGTGGAAGGATCATTCCTAGCATTACTATTAATAAGTGTGGAACAAGCAGACGTTGGGTAATTTTCATTTACAAGAGATAAAGAGAGGTTTAAACCTCATGAGAGGAACCAGATCAATCCAGATTTGGAAGCATTCTAAGGGGCAACTGACATGGTTTCCTCATCAAGTCAATGAATGGCATCAAGAAAAAAGTGGGTGAAGAAGGCTGCTCTAGATTAAAATAGACTTAAGAGTTATACAAGTCACATGCCATGTGTCACTTTGTTTAGAACATGGCTTAAACAATCCAGCTTAAAAAGACAATCTTCAGATAACCAGGGAAAGTTGAATATCAAGGATTCATTAGTAGTTTTGTTTGAGAGAAGATGTCTATTCTTTTTAGAGATGCATACTGAAATACACAGAAGTAAAAATGCAGGCTGTCTGGGATATACTCTGAAATACTTCGACAAAAGAGAGATAGAAAGTATGTGTGTGTGAGAGAGAGGTAGGGGAGGCAGAGGGAGGGAGGGAGAGGAGGAGGAGGAGGAAGATAACTGAAGAATGTCTGATAAAATCTTTTTTAAAAATTAGCTTTAGGGGGTACAGATGGTTTTTGGTTACATGGATGCATTGTATAGTGGTGAAGAAGTCTGGGCTTTAAGTGTACCCGTCACCCTCACCTTCCCCACTTTCCTAATCTGGGTATGGGTTTATGGAGATTCATTGAGTCTTGTATTTTTTGTTTTTTACTTCTGTATATGTTCGAACATTTCATTTAAAAAACAGCTTTTTTATGATTCTCCATTCCCTATCAGATAAGAGATTTAAAACACATAACTCAAAATCTAAGCTCCTTTGGAGGGTTTTTACAACATTGCACAATCAACTCCTTCAAGTCACCCAAATGGAGAAGAAGGCAAGCATAGTTTCCCTAAAGAGAAGTCGGGGAATTGTTTCCAGAAGGGGAGTCAAAGTCAGACAAAAAGCATAATAAATTCTCACCCCTGGTCTCACACAACTTTTTTAGCTTCACTTTACAAAATGTACCTAGCCAAACAGAAAGGCTTGCTATTTCCTGAATGAAGCACACATTCCTGTGCCTCTGTGTCTCGCTCATTCTGTTCTCCACATTTTTAAAAAGTATTTTTCCTTCAAAATCCACCTCGACTGCCATCTGAGGGGAATCCTTTGCCAGTCCCTGCCTGTAGCAGTAAGAAGACTCTGGTGGCACTTTATTCAGATTTCTGTGGCAGAATTTTGCCTTGCCTGGGCAAGTCCTTATGTATCCATATCCCCTCCCTACTCAGCTGGAAGCTCCTTCATGGCGCCTTTCATCTCATGCCTCAGCACAAAGCCCAGTGATATGTTTATAGCAAGGACACAATCCTTGTTTACTAAATTGAATGGATACTAATGATTCTCAGATGATTTTTTCTCAAGAAGGCATAAAGTATTAAGTTAAGAAATTGATCTTTATAATAACAAATAAGTAAAACAGTTATTATCAATTATCGCTGCCTATTTAAAGATATTGGATATCAGTTTAGTTTAAAGACTAGATATCAGACCCAAATGGTATTCAGCCAAGACGCCTGCTTCAAGATCTGTAGGGGGAGACTGAGATGTGTTTGCATCTTGAAATATGTTCATTTCTTTGCCAACCACAGCAGATGGTCACCCTTACTGCTTGTAACAGAGATTTAACTGATTTGACAATAGCCTTATGGTCTTTCTGATAGGACGCCAAATATTTGCATTAAACTCACCTTTGATTAAGCTACTTTTTTAATTGTGAGTCCATTTAAAAATGGAAACATCCTCAAATCAAACTTAATTTCAATAAGAATATAATATTTTTATTTTTTATTTGGAGACTGGAGTCTAGTGTGGTCTTTGTAAAATTATGCTATGCAAGTGTATTTTTAGATTTTTAAAATAAGCCCTTATAAAGGAAGTTTTGATGTAGGCCTGTATTTGCATTTGTAAATCAGAAGTGTTTCTCTATCTTGTCTGGTGAGGTGGTCTTACAGGTGAAAGGTAAGCTTCACTTTAGAAAGGGGCAGGAGACTAACATTCATTGAGCTCTGGGGAGATACCTGCCCTTAACTTAGTTTGAGACTTTGGACTTAACTGCAAAGTAAGGAATTCGTTTCTCCCACTTCCTGATGATCCCTTACTCACTCACAAGAGGCCCAGGTTTTCCAAAGGCCCTAACTACAAAATCCCTCCTAAGTTTGTCCCTCTGCAACATTCTATAAGTTTTTATCTCAGCACATACGAATTCTTGGACCTTTAGAATCTGGTTATATCTCAGAGAAGTTAGACCACTTCCTTCTGTCTTCAAATGGGGAAATAAGATTTGGAAAAGTGAGGAAAGTAGTGAGTCAAAACCAATATGCAGGCTGCTTGGCCCCTGACCCAGTGCTTTTTCAGGGCCTCCTTGAGAACGTGGGGAGGTTAGACTGAATGAAGCAGTCCATGCTTGTAGTTCATTGTGACTTGCAGCTGAAGGTACTCAATGCTGAATGCCTTTCTCTCTCTCTCTCTCTCTCTTTTTTTTTTTTTTTTTTTTGAGTTGGAGTCTCACTCTGTCACCTAGGCTGGAGTGCAGTGGCACACTCATGGCTACCGTAGCCTCAACCTGCTGGGCTCAGGTGATCCTTCTGCCTCAAACCTCCAGGGAGCTGGACCTACAGGATCATGCTACCAAGCCCGGCTAATTTTTTTATTTTATTGTGGAGATGAGGTCTTGCCAAGTTGCCCAGGCTGGTCTTGAACACCTGGGCTCAGGCAATCCTCTCACCTCAGCCTCCCAAAGTGCTGGAATTACAGCCATCATGCCTGGCTGATATGCCTCTCTCACCTCAGGTTTTTTTCCCTCCACATACTTCCATTTCTGTTTCTTTTCTTTCTTTTGAATTTAGTATTTTCTGAAAGACATTATTTTTTAAGAGCAGTTTTAGGTTCATAACAAAATTCACAGGAAGATACAGAGATTTCCCATACGTCCCCTCCCCTCACATGCACAACCAGGGGTCCCATTATCAACATCCCCCACCCTTCACCAGAGTGGTATGTTTGTTATAACTATTGAACCTACATGGACACATCATAATCACCCAAAATTCATAGCATGCATCAGGGTTCACTCTTGGGTGCCATTCATTCTATGGGTATGGACAAATGTATAATGCTGCCAATATAGTATCATACAGAACAGTTTCACTGCCTTAAAAATGACCTGTTAGCCGGGCTCGGTGGCTCAGCCTGTAATGCCCCGCCTTTGGGAGGCTGAGGTGAGTGGATTGCCTGAGCCCACAGGTTCGAGACCCGCCTGGGCAGGCGAGACCTCATCTCTACAATAAATCAAAATGAGCCGGGCGTGGTAGCGCGCGCCTGTAGTTCCAGCTACTTGGAAGGCTGAGGCGGAAGGATCGCCGGAGCCCAGCAGGTCGAGGCTGCGGTGGCCGGGAGCGGCCACTACACTCCAGTCTGGGCGACAGAGTGAGACTCCGACTCAAAAAAAAAAAAAAATGACCTGTGCTCTGCCTAATTCAGTCCTCCTGCCATCTCCCACCAGCCCCTGGCAATGACTGATCTTTTTGCTCTCTCCCTATTTTGCCTTTTCCAGAACATCATAGAGTTGGAATCGTACAGTACGTATCCTGTTCAGATTGGCTTCTTTCACTTAGCAATATGCATTTAAGGTTCCTCCGTGTCTTTTCATGATTTGATAGCTCATTTATTTTAGCACTGAATAGCATTGCATTGTCTGGATGTACTGCAGTTTATCCATTCACGTACTTGTTACAGTGTTTTTGGTCTCTGGCATTTTTTTTTTTTTTTTCTCCTTCAGGATTTTCATCTCTCTGCTTACATTGTCCATCTGTTCTTGCAGGCTGTCCTACTTTATTCATCAGAGCCCTTAGCATATTAATCACAGTTGTTTTAAATTCCCAGTCTGATCATTTCAGCCTCCATGTCATTTCTGGTTCTGATGCTTGCTCTTTCTCTTCAAATTGTGTTTTTTGCCTTTTAGAACACTTTATATATTTTTTTCTTGATAGACGGACATGATGTTCCAGGTAAAATTAACTGCTGTTATCAGGCCTTAATAATGTGGCAGTAGGTGTGAGGGGAAGTAAGGCATTCTATAGTCCTGTGATTGTGTCTCAATCCCTTGGTGAGCCTGTGCCTCTGGACTGTGAACTTCACAAGTGCTTCTCAGTCTCCAACTCCTACCCCCACCCCACCCTTAGGTGGGACAGGATGGCTAGAGTGGGCTGGAGTTGGGTATGTCTCTTCTCCTAGGTCAGTTATGCTCTGAAAAAACCCTGGCAGGTTAGGTTCTGGTTGAATAGTCTCCCCCGCCCCGAGAGCAGAATGTGTTAAGAGGAAGAGAGTGCTCTGGAGTATTCCAAAATGTTTCCTTCCCTCCCACCCCTGGCCTGAAGCACAAAGAGATTTATCTGTGATATCTACTGTGAGAACCTCTCAAGGTCCTAAATGTAAAACTCACAAAATTGTAAGAGTCTCCCCCTGTGACTGGATCCCCTGAAGTTACTTGTAACACTAGGGCTTGATCACACTGAGCCTCCAGCAGTTCATCAGTTACAGCTCAGGTTTCCCTGCCTCAACACTGATTTCAGGTGCGGTTTCCACTTGTGAGTCTCGGCCTGGTAAGCCACAACTCCCTTTATTTTCACCTTTTGGTCTCTCCAATCTTGGGGTCAGTGGATTGCCCTGTGTCCTCACCTGACTTATGGATCCAAGAAGAGTTGTTGATTTTCAGTCTGTTCAGCTATTTACTGGTTACAGAATGAAATTGCAGCTTGCTTCCTTCCTTTCTTTCTCTTTCTTTCTTTCTTTCTTTCTTTCTTTCTTTCTTTCTTTCTTTCTTTCTTTCTTTTTCTTTCTTTCTTTCTTTCTTTCTCTATTTCTTTCTTTCTTTCTCTTTTTCTTTCTTTCGAGTGAAAGTCTCACTCTATCACCCAGGCTGGAGTACAGTGGTAAGCTCACAGCCACCGCAGCCTCGACCTGCTGGGCTCAGGCAATCCTTCCGCCTCAGCCTTCTAAGGAGCTGGAACCACAGGCACGCGCCACCACACCCTGCTAATTTTTTAATTTATTGTAGAGATGAGGTCTTGCCAAGTTGCCCAGGCTGGTCTTGAACCCCTGGGTTTAGGCAATCCTACTGCCTCCCAAAGTGCTGGGATTACAGGCGTGAGCCACCATGCCCGGCCAAAATTGCAGCTTTCAAACTCCTTACATTTGAAACTGAAAACCAGATCTCTCCCATTTCTGTTTCTTGACATTTTCCCAATCACCTTTTGTAATCAGACAGCATTATACGAAGCGTGAGTTGTGGAAAATCCCCCAACAAAGAGGATTCCATTCAAACAAATTCACATTTGGCTCCTTATCTCTATTTCAGGGGCAGAAATGTCAGCAACATGGGTCTTCCTGGATGGATTTCCCTAGTTATAATTTCGAGGCTCTTTAGGAGTGTAAAAACCTTAGAGTTGAGGCTACGTATTAAACATGTAACTGAGTTCCAGTTTAAAAAACAAAAACAAAACAAAAAATCTTTACAGCCACCTACTCTTCTGCCCAAACAATTCCATCACCTATTCCATGGCTCACTTAGGAGCAGGACTTGGTCACTGGATGATTCTGGTTTATAGTCATGATTCTTTAAACAAATGCCCGGGATATGGGGACACTCAGACTTTTGGTGGTTTTCTTCTAGTTCCAGTGCTGCCTTGGGTGGAAAACACCAGAGTTCAGACAATCCTCTCGCCTCAGCCTTCCAAAGTGCTGGGGATATAGGCTTGAGTCACTGCACCCAGCCCCATCTCAGTTTTCATCCTTCCCTCATTTTTCCCTGTTCTCCAAATTATTCTTTAAGTTTTTAGGTTCCTTGATACCAGGGACCAAGTTATATTTCTTTTATATTCCCTGACATTAAGACTTGTATGGAAGATTAAAAGCCCCATTGAATTCTACCAGCAGATGAGCAACTCGACAGACTGGTTATCAGAGCCAGCAAAGTGGCTGTCAGCTTCAGGATGGCATCTGCTAGAACAAACTCCTGTTCTCCCTAGCTTCCTCTTGAACCAAGCAGAGAACATAAAAACTCGTTGCATCAGATACCTGCCCTGAGCCCCAGATTCTAGCCAAATGCCAGTGCTTACATGAGCGTCTGCACTTCCCATCTCCTGCCTTGAGTTATAATTAGCAGACGGGGAAATCAACAGGAGGTATGAGAGCATTCCTTCTTCAAAACGGAGTAGAAACCCACTGACAAATGATTTGCTTTACAGAAATGTATTATGTATTCAGAGTTTGGAATATCGTAAAATTAGGTTTATTAAAGGTTAAATGCAACATCTGAATAAGCCTCAGATCATCTAGTCAATGAAGATAATACAAAAGAAGTTTCTAGATGATCTTTAAAAATGCCTCCCTTCCATCACATGCAGACAGCAATCTCTCTTTAAAAGAAGTAAAGTGGGAATTTTATAAATTGTTCATAACTGTAAAAAAAAAAATATGTTCACAATCTTTCTGATGCTCTTCAGTCCCTTAATCATCTACATGTAATTTTTAAACTTTTTATTATGAAATTTTAAACAAATACGAAAGTGAACAGAACAGTATAATAAGCCTATCAACTCGCAGTCTATCTCACTTCATCCCTACCTCAATGTTCTTTTTTTTTTTTTTTTTTTTTGAGTTGGAGTCTCACTCTGTTGCCCAGACTGGAGTGCAGTGGCATACTCCTGGCCACCACAGCCTCGACCTGCTGGGATCAGGCGATCCTTCCATCTCAGCCTTCCAAGTAACTGAAACTACAGGCATGCGCTACCACACCCAGCTACATTTTTTATTTATTGTAGAGATGAGGTCTTACATGTTGCCTAGGCTGGTCTCAAACCCACGAGTTCAGATAATCCTCTCGCCTCAGCCTTCCAAAGTGCTGGGAATATAGGCTTGAGTCACTGTGCCCAGTCCCTACCTCAATTTTCATCCTTCCCTCATTTTTCCCTGTTCTCCAAATTATTGTGAAGCAAATCACAAATATATCATTTATTTGAAACACTTCAGCAAGCTGTGTCTAATGCTAAGACCAGTTTCCCTGCTCCCCCAATTTTTTTGAACCACTCCTGGTTGTTAGTACTCAACAGCTGTTTAAAACTTGGAGATAATTTCTGTAAAAGTAAATATATTTACTTATAAATTCCTTTACACTAAAATGTAGTTACTTGTTCACTCATCCATTCATTTGTTCATTTATGATACACTTAAAAACATTAATTGGCCAGGCTTGGTGGTTCAGCCTGTAGTACCAGCACTTTGGGAGGCTGAGGTGAGTGGATTGCCTGGGCCCACAGGTTCGAGACCAGCCTGGGCAACTTGGCAAGACCTCATCTCTACAATAAACTCAAAAAATTAGCCAGGCATGATAGTGTGTGCCTGTAGTTACAGTTACTTGGAAAACTGAGGCAGAGGGATCTCCTGAGCCCAGCAGGTCAACACTGGGGTGGTCATGAGCGTGCCATTGCACTCCAGCCTGGGCGATGCAGTGAGAATCCAACTCAAAAACAAAACAACAACAACAACAAAAACATTAATTAAGTACTTACTATGTGCTAGTCCTATTTGGGTATTCACAATATACTTGTGAACAAAGTAAACAAGACCCTGTGATCATTTATTTTGGAAGGGGAATGAAAAAATAATAACCAACTTTGAAAATTCATGAAAAATATTTCAGATGGCAAGAAAGAAAGAAACAAGTTAGTGTGATAGTAGCTGGGAAGGAGGGCAGGGTGACATTTCAGCTGATACCTGAAGAATATTGAAGATTCCAACTGGAGACTGGAGACAGAGGGATCCAGTTAGGGAAAATAAAAAACAAAGACTTCAAGGCAAGGAAGAGATTTCTGTGTTACGGAAGAAGGACTACAGTGTAAGCTCAGGATAGTAAACAAGGAAGAAACTGGTAAAACACAAAGTTGAAGAGTGTGACAGACAATGACCTGATGCCTCATAAAACATGCCCCTCCAGAACTCATGGCCTTGGTATCCCCTCCAGCACTGACTCTAGACTTTGTCATGTGACTTGTTTTGGTCAATGGGACATTAGCAAGCATAGAAAGAGACTTGATAAGCACTTGCACAATGGGGTTGTTCCTGTTGGAATGCTCTCTCTCTAGAAGCTAGTCAATAGATAACTAAAATAGAAATTAGTATTTGGAAGTGGGGTACAAGCTATAACAGAAACCTAAAACAGGTGGTTTTGAGACTGAACTATGGGGAATGCTGAAAGGATGGCCAGGCACAGAGGAGATTGTCACTGGAAAATGAAAAGATGGTCATCTGTGTTTTAAAGTAGTGGAGAAATTAGTGAAGCTGCTGACTACATTAATGTGGAAGACAGAAATTGTACTTAATGAACTTGTGGACCTGTCCAAAGGAAGTTTCCAAGTGGAATGCCAAAGGGGCGAATTTGCTTATTTTAGCTGCCTATGATAAAATACAGGAAGGAGAGATGAACCAAAGAAGGAGCAATTCAGTTTTCAAGAAGAATGTAGAGTAAATGTTTCCAGCCTAGGGCTTGCTGAGTTGGGAAATAAAACTCTCTTTCCCAGACTCTCCTGGCCTCATGGATACTCTAAGTAAGAAATGACCTCAGGAAGCTGCCGGCAAAATGTGACCTTAGTCTATGAGAGCAAATCGAGGGTGTGACTGTGAGACCCGTTTTAAGACCTCATTAAGACCTCACAGCCCAGAATAGAGAGGTCTGTTCCAAGGGATGTGTGGATGTGTTTTGTCTAGTGGAAGAGATGATAATTTAATATACAGAAAACCCACATTTTAAAAGAAGTTGTGCACATTTAGAAAAGGAACAAAGGCAATTCAAAATGGAAAGAGACTTCCGGGCCCCCAGCTTTTCAGGAGCAAGACTTGCCTGAGAAATTACTCAGCTGCAAAAATGAACCATTTCTCATGGAAAAGAAAAAAGGTCTCAGGACAGCACCGACAGCCAAGAACAGTAGAATAAGGACCCATTTGCAGCAAGCAAAAACAGGCCCTCATCAAGTAACAGCTTCTGCCTCTGGAGTCAGGGAAACTGGCAACATGTGCCTGGCTGGATTTCAGAATCGCCTAAGTACCTACATGCCTACTTTGTGCCTCAACCTCTTCCCCTTGGGAATGGAAGAGTCTATTACAGTTATCTTATCCCTCTCACCATCATATGTGGGGTTGCAGGGAGGGCAATGATGGTAGCAGATAACTCGAACTTTTAGCCCAGTTTTCCAAATTGAGAAAATCTGCACCTGAGCAACCTCATGCACGTCCAGACCTGAGGCAGATACTGAAATTCTGAACACTGAACTGCTGCCATGTTGGATGAGACACTGGGGAGAGGGGTGGCCTTGGGAGGAGATGACTGCATTTTTGCACATGGAAAAAATGCAAATAATCTATGGCCAGAGGATAAGCTAAGATTAAAGATGGGCACAAAATCTTTTCTGTTCCCCTTATTGTGATATGGAGTCTATTTTCTCCCCTCGTGAAGCTGGGCTGGCTTTGTGACTTGTGTTGACAAACAGAATGTGGCAGAAGTGACACTGTGCCAATTCTGGGTATAGGCCTTAAGAGACCAGGCAGCTTCCACGTTTGCCCTCTTGGAGCCCCAAGGCATCACGGAAAGAGGTTCAGCTACCCAGATGGACAAACCACGTGGAGAGAGAAAGATGCCAAGCCCCAGATGTTCCAGCCATCACAGTGAGACACCAGACATGTGGGCAAACCTATTTTCCCAGCTGCAGGCAATGAACTGTCTTGCTTACTCCAGCAAAACCAAATTGCAGAATTGTGAATAAATACGCGGTTGTTGTTTTAAACCACTAAGTTTTGGGATAGCTAGTTATAAAGCAATAGATAAATGAAACAGAAATACTATGATGGATTAAAGATTGCTACAAATTCTTTGGAGTTCCACATATCAAAAAGCACAGGCTATCTTCCTTTCTCTTGGATCTGGACTGGCCTTGAATCTTGGCTTTGACTAATAAATTACTTCTCAGCCTCTGTGGGTTAGTAGGAAACTAGCTCCTGGGCTAGGTTTGCCTGGACTCACTCAGGTGGCTGCATTCAGCTGGAGGGTCAGCAAGGCTAGAGGGTCCAAATGGCTTCACTCACAGAGTTGGCAGCTAGCTCCAGCTGTCCGTTGGGACATTCAGGTTCTCCTCCCCACGTCCTTTTATCGGCAATAGGCTGGACCAATTTCTTTGCATGGTGATCTTAGGGCCTCTAAGGCCCTTGAAGTAGAATCTCTCAAGCTTGTGCGATGTCACTTCTACCACTTTGACCATTCTATTGGTCAAAGCAAGTCATACATTCAGACCTGATTCAAGAGATGAAAATCTAGTAGAAAACTAAGTAGTTTCTCCACCTTTTGATGGGAAGAGCTACAAAATACTGTGGCCATTTGAAAAATGGGCAAACTATACCACAAGAATTGTAGTCCATGCCAGACATTTTTTGCTCAAGAATATAAGAGCTGGCCGGGCTCGGTGGCTCAGCCTGTAATCCCAGCACTTTGGGAGGCTGAGGTGAGTGGATTGCCTGAGCCCGAGGGTTCGAGACCGCCTGGGCAACTTGACAAGACCTCATCTCTACAATAAATAAATAAAAAAAAATCAGCCAGGTGTGGTAGCGCACACCGGTAGTTCCAGTTACTTGGAAGGCTGAGTTGGAAGGATCGCCGGAGCCCAGCAGGTCGAGGTTGTGGTGGCTGGGAGCAGCCATTGCACTCCAGTCTAGGTGACAGAGTGAGACTCCAACTCAAAAAAAAAAAGAATATAAGCGCTAAATAGAGTAAAACTAAAATAACTGTCAATGTAATTAAATATGTGACATTTTAAAATTTGGTTCATGAGAGCATTATATCATTTTATTTTATTCCTAGTGTTACAACTGCCTTAGCTTTCTTTTTTTAGGAAACCAATTTTAAAAGAAAGATATCGGCATTAAAGCAGGGTCTCCAACTAACCAGAGTGCACACCATTGTTTTCCCCTGAAATCCTGTTAAGCCTGGGAAATGGAGAGTAAGGAAAAGTGGAATATGAAAGCAGGGAACACATGAAGCTCTGCCAGGTGAGACCCCCAGAGCATTGGATGGGACCTGCGCTACTCACACTCCGCAAACACTTCTGTAAAAATTTGCATTTCATAGTATTAACCTTAACTTTCCTGGATTTGTCCTCAAGTGATGAATAGTTAGAATTGTACTGAGAACCAGATCTCAGAGGGAATTCTTTAGTTCACGATTCCACAAATACAAGTTTGCTGAACTAGAAGAGTCGGAGAATATCTTCCTTTAGTCAGGAGTCAGAAATCAATTGTGACAAATACTTGTCTAAGCTTGATATAAAAGTAAACGTACCTATTTAAAGGAATCTTTATGACTGTGTATGTCATCTTTTATCATCTAAAGAAATTTCTTGGACAAAGTGAGTTTTGGTTGGTTTTTTTTTTTTTGGTGGGATCTCTCTATGTTGCCCAGGCTGGCCCTGAACTCCTTCCTTGGCTCAAGCAATCTTCACACCTGAGCTTCCTTGGTTTGAACACATGTTTTAATTTCTAAAATGCTATAAAAAGCCAGGCATGGTGAATCATATTTGTAATCTCAGTACTTTGGGAGGCTGAGATGCGAGGATCACTTGAGTCCAGGATTTACAGTGAGCTATAATCATGCCATTGCATTCTGGCCTGGGCCACAGAGACTCTGTCTCAAAAAAACAAAACAAAACAAAAAAAAAAACAATGCCATAAGAAAAATGTATATCTGCTTGAAAAGTACCATAATAACTTTTTCCTCACAATTTTAACAAACTAGATTAAGATTAAAGCAATCTGTCATATCAATGAAACACTTTTTTAAAAAATAGTATTTTTCCAGTTTTGCATTATAATTGTTGTAGACCAAAGTTGCATACAGTTTTTCAGTTTTACCACTAGATGGAGAATGCGCCCTCTCACATATTCAAGACCGAAATCTTAAAAGAGTGCTTTGTCCACAGCAAAATGCTAGGCCCTGCTGACATTCAAATATAATGTGCAGATGATGCCCTCTTTATCTTAGTGTCTTCTCTTAGGACAAAAGCTCAAGAATCTGTATTTCAAAGCAGATTATAAGTGTCAAAATACAGACAAGATGTGCTGTGGAAACAAAAGAAAAATAGCTCTGAAAAGTTAGCAGGGTTCCAAAGGAAGTGGTATTTGAGTGTTGAAGTACAGGTGGCATTTCAACAGGCTGAGGTGAAAAGAACCACACAAACACACACACAAGCAGAAAAGCTTGATAGGACAGTTGTCTTGGCAGAAGCAAGATTTGAGACATTAGTGTCGAGATATATTGCTTTAAATTTGGAGAGGAAGAGATCATAATTAGTTGAATCAGCAATGCGAGTGTCCTTGGAGGTTTCTTGGAGGCACCAGTACATGAACAAGGCTCCTCTGTATCCCTTCCTTCAGGCAGTCAGGATGGTCTTCTCCCTACTAGAATGAGTAGAACGTAAATTTCTCGAGGGCAGAGGTTTTTGTTTTTTTTTTTTTTTAGTTCATCTTTGAGTTCCTAGCATTGTGCTAGATGCATATTCACTGCTTGAAAATTAAACACATATAGGATCGTTTGGGAGCCCAGAAATGGGAAGTGACTGGAACAGTTTACTAGAGGGAATAAAGTAATTGCTATAGGCCAAAGTTGCATACAGTTCTTCAGTTTTACCACTAGATGGAGAGTGCATTTTCTCACCTATTCAAGACTGAAATCTTTAAAAAAAAAAAAAAACCTTTAAAAAAAAATCTTAAAGTAACGATTGCTTGAACTAGGGTGGTAGTCATGAGAATGCCAGAGATGTTTTTAAGGTAGATGTAAAGATGTGACAAGTAAGCATGTATAAAATGGTGAGAAATAAAAAATAAACACAAATTATTTCTGCCTACTTTTTTTCTGATTATAAGATGTATCTACCGGGCTCGGTGGCTCAGCCTATAATCCCAGCATTTGGGAGGCCGAGGTGAGTGGATTGCCTGATCCCGCGGGTTTGAGACCGGCCCTGGCAACTTGGCGAGTCCTTGTCTCTACAATAAATTTTTTAAAAACGCACACCTGTAGTTCCAGCTTCTTGGAAGGCTGAGATGAGAGGATCACCAGAGCCCAGTAGGTTGACGCTGGGATGGTCGTGAGTGTGCCACTGCACTCCAACCTGGACGACAGAGTGAGATTCCAACTCAAAAACAAACAAAACAACTACAGCAATAGATGTATGTATGTTATCATAATTTTGGTTATTTTTCAAAATTTTGCCTAGCATTAAATAATATGGATTTTGTGCAAATAAGAATTAATAAAAAAAAAACCACATTATGAAGGGAACTCAAAAACATCAGTCTGCAAGTTTTCTTGAGTTAAGATGGCATTATTTGAGCACATAATGTATATTGCTCCAATGTAAAATGTCCAATTAGTTCAGAGAGTACAAACTGGTAACAGGATCCTAGGGAGCTCCAGACATATTTTGCTAAATTTGTACAACATTTAAATTTTTTTAATTATTTGATATTACTTTACAAGACACGAGATTTTCACAAGCAATCTAGATTTGTGGCATCTCTTTAAAAAACTGGAAAATTCCATAATAAAGAATCCCCATTGTCAGACAGCATGGTCACTTGGAGCTGGGTGGAGAACCCCCTCATAAAATAATACACATCCTCTCCAGTCTTCACAGTCTACTGCTCCCTTTGGAACACACAGGGTCTACTTTCTCACTTAGGCTACCTGTCTGACCCAGTGGACATTTCATTTGTGTGACCTCTGTGTTTCCACAAATCAGTTAGTATCTTTCTTGATCTAGCTATTATCGATTACTATACACTGATGTTCTAAAACTGGTTTACTGGTGGCTCACGTCTGTAATTCCAGCACTTTGGGAGGCTGAGGCAGGAGGATCATTTGAGGCTATGACCAGCTTTGGCAACATAGTGGGACCCCCTCTGTCGTGCCAGATTCCCAAAGACCCCAAAAGGAAAAGCACTGTGTCCCAGAGTCCAAAGAAATGTCCCAGAGACAACCGGCAAGACACAGGCTTTATTCAGTTACTTACCTATGGGGAAGATGGTGCTGGAGTGGCGGGCTGGACAGGAAGAAAAAAAAAACACTTCTAATTGTAAAAGGCGCACAGGTTATATACAGCATTTTGCAGGGGGTGGAGTGCGGGCTTAAGCGTGAAAAGGGTAGGGTTTCTGGTGTGCAGATGTAGTGTGAGAAGGCGCATATCCATCGGTCACATGTACACAGAATGACTGAGAATTCTGTCTAGGGGTGGAATTTTTAGTACTAAAGGTAACCAAAGGTTATGGGCATTGATCCAGGCTTTTGCCCCAACTGGTCTGAAACAGTGGGGCTTAGTAAAAGTGTGAGGAATGAGCTGCCTCAAAGAAGGGTACGTAGGAACACTCGCTACCACAACTGCAAGATGTGGTCAGCAGGCATGGAGAACATCTGGCCCATGGCCTCAGCAAGACCTGCATGCCCAGTCCAGAGCCTCAAGGGAAGGGGACAACCCGGGTTGACCACCTCCAAGGCCCCTTCCCCCTGCTTGGGGCCATATCCAGGGTGTGCTCATGTTGTCACTGAGTGTGTGTTACCCTACATAGGCTCTACAAAAAAATTTAAAAATTAACTGAGCATGGTGGCTATGTTATAGTTCTAGTTATAGTCCTATAGTCCTAGCTACTCAGGAGGCTGAAGGAGGATCACATGAGCCAGGAGTTTGAGGCTGGTTGCACTACTGCACTCCAGCAAGACTCTGTCTCTGAAATAATAATAATAATAAAACTATTGTGTCCACATTTTGGTCAGTGTGTAAAATCTATTTTGTTTCAACTTAGCATAAACACCATTACTTCATTAAGCTGAATACTGAAAAAAGATTTTTGGATGCTAGCAAATGAGATATAGTCTGTGAAAAGTAAGTGGTGAGAGAGCACAGTATCAAAGAAAAATCATATGATTATTGGAACATTTGCAAACCCTGCCTCTTGAGCATATGGAGAGCAGTCAGGCTAGCAAAAACATCTATTCAGGTAGCAATACAATGAATGCAATGCTGTGGATGGTTTGGTAGTGAATTTTTTTTTTTTTTAATTTGGAGTCTCACTCTTGTTGCCCAAACTGGAGTTCAGTGGCACGCTCACGGCCACCACAGCCTCAACTCCTGGGCTTAGGTGATCCTTCTGCCTCAGCCTTCCAAGTAGCTGGAACTACAGATGCACGACACCGCACCCAGCTAGTGTTTGTGATTTATTGTAGAGATGAGGTCTCACCAAGTTGCTCAGACTGGTTTCAAACCCCCAGGCTCAGGCAATCCTCTGGCCTCAGCCTCCCAAAGTGCTTGGATTGTAGGATGAGCCACAGTACCTGGCCATGAATTTTTTGAAATATTTCAATGTGCTTTTTATTTTTGTACTTCTTTGATCATGACTTGCCCCCTAATTTAGCAGTTATTTTCTTAAGAAGAGTTAGGATTTTAATAGCAGGAATGCAAAAAGTCCCTGTTTAACTCTTATAGCTCATTTCAGAAGCAAGGATCTTGAAGTTAGCTATATCAGTCAGAGTCTCATCAGGAACAAAGAAACCACATTAAGAATTTACAACAGGCAATCTCCTTAGATCCCTCTCCTCTGTGGGAACTTTTCTGTCCTCTCAATAAATCCTTTTCTTTCTTTCTTTCTTTCTTTCTTTCTTTCTTTCTTTCTTTCTTTCTTTCTTTCTTTCTTTCTTTCTTTTTCTTTCTTTCTTTCTCTTTCTCTCTCTCTCTCTCTCTTTCTTTCCTTTTTGAATTGGAGTCTCACTCTTGTCACCCAGGCTGGAGTGCAGTGGCATGCACACGGCCACCACAGCCTCGTCCTGCTGGGTTTAGCCTTCCAAGTGGCTGGAACTACAGATGCGCGCCACCATGCCTGGCTAGTTTTTTGTGATTGATTGTAGAGATGAGGTCTCACCAAGTTGCTCAGGCTGGTCTCAAACCCCTGGGCTCAGGCAATCCTCTCGCCTCAGCCTCCCAAAGTGCTGGGATTACAGGCTGAGCCACCATGCCCAGCCAATCCTGCTTTCTCACCAAAAACAACAGCAACAACAACAACAAAAACACAAAAAAGAACTTCCAACAGAGAAAGATTAATATAGGTAATTGGATACACGGGAAATGAGGAGGAGAGAAACCAAAGAGTGAATGGTGGTCACCAGAGATTTGCATCGGCAAGACTGGAGCAACAAATGGAAGAGACAATGTGCTACGAGTCTGACAATTAAGTTCACAAACTCATCCTGTAAAGTGCTACAGGCCTCCATACACAGCAGGCAGGAGCAGCAGTCAGCGGTGCACACAGCAGAGACTAAGACACCTTGGCTGAGGCCAGCAAGGAGCAAAAGTCACAAATGGGCCAGACCCTCCTCTCACAGCGCAAGACTGGCTGCATGCCACCTGCCACCTGCCACCTGCACTCAGAGCACAGCCCTGGGGGCAAAGGGAAAAGGAGATTGAGACAAGCTTAACCATGGAACTTGACTTGGAATTAGCTACATTTGAATCCTGCATTGGTTGTTTTTCTAAGAGAAATGAGGTGTTCAACTGTAGGTGTCTGAGTTACCTTAAAAGGGCAGGATGAAATGTTTTCACTTGTAGAAATGAAGGGCTTTCTATTTTTATTGACAAATAAAGAAAACTACATTTCTTCGCATCTGAGTCATTATGCCCATAAACTTCAAACTATTGAATGTACATGGTTTCAGGTGGCAAGTGTGCCTGCCCTGAGTTTAAACACGCGGACCACTCACACACATACGCACTCAGAGATCTCATTCACACACACAAACTGAATATAATACACACACCACACAGATTTTTCTCACATGCGTGTACACACACACACACACACACACACACACACACAGTTTTCAGCCCTTCAATTGCCTTCTTTGTTCTAGACTGAATCAGTCTTTCCCTGAAGCAATGAATGCCAATCTAATGAGTGAACAATCACTGGGCAACAAGTATCATTTTGAAAAAGAAGACAAATCTTGGTTTAAAATGTCCAAGTATCATGCAAAATTGCAAGTTCATTTATTTTCCTAGTAAGTTACCTGTGATCCCCACAAAGATACAACAGAGTAGGTGTCCCCACTTCCAAGAAGCCTCCATGTATCATGTTTTATATCTCTCTTTGCAAGTTTACTTTAAGGGGATCTTGGCCTTAAGTAAAATCCTCTTATCCTTTCATCAGTGGCTTTCCTTCATTCTGCTACTGGCTTCAGCCATAATGCAGACAAAGTCTTCCTTGATGAGGGGTGACCTTCAGGTAGGCATTAGACAGGGCCCCCAAGCAGAGTTGTGCAGGACATGCATTGTACAGCCCTAAGAGCATCATTTTTACCCTAACCTGTGTATATACCACTCCCACATAGGGTTGTACTTGCTGTACGTTGTGGCCTCACTTTATATCAATGGGGTAAGCAAGCTGTTTTCCCTTAAGAGGAACAGAAAGTGTGGGCTGATTCCTCAACCCAAATCTCCTCTCCTCCTTGCTAGAGACAGAATCCTTCTTGCTGGAGGTACATTCTGAGCTGAGGTGCTCCCAGGCCAGTGTGGCCCTCTCCTTGCTTTCTCTCTGCTCACATTTCCCAAGTTGACCTCAGCTTCTGAATCACTAACTGTGGATTCTCCTTTCAGTCTAGCTATAAAATCTTGTTTCTTTCTCCAAAAGCCAGTCTTTCCAAATATTCCTTAAGCCTCCACTCTTAGGACCTGAGTTGCTTTATGACTTTGCTTGATGCTTTGTGTCTTTCTCTCTCTGAAAAGAGGTTCCATTCTTTTAACAATTGAAGAATTGTTCAAAAACTATTCAAACAATTCAAGAAACTACTCAAAATTGAAGCCTTGACTATTGCGTTCCACATGCTTCCACTTCTTCTTCCACCAGCTTCCTTTGTCCATCTCCAGATAGCAGACCTGGTCTGTGCATCCTTTGTTCTCTACCAACTTGAGGCTGACTCAGGAACTCACAGCTCTCATCCAGGTCATGGGAGACCAATGGGGTACCAGTTCAAGCTCTGTTTGTCTACCAAACATATTATGACACCACTTCTATGCTACCGAGGCTACCCATAGTAGCATGGAGCACTCTGTACAGGGTCCCCTCCTAGAGTTCCAAGTGGGAAGTGGGCATAACCTCCTTCTGCTCTAACGACTGAACTGAGCTCCATTAACCTGTCCCAGCTGCTGCAGGTTTAGCCAAAAGGGCCTGGGAGCAGGGCCTTCTTTGGTACTTCAGCTTTTGCTTTCCTCTTCGTATTTCTCTTTTTTCTCTCTCCCAGTCGAGGAAAAGTGTCTTCATTTCCCTGCCTGGGAGGGAAGAAGAAGAACTGCCCATGAGTCATAGTCTGTATTGTCCCCTGTTCTATGGTTACTTTTTAAAAAGTCTGCCGGGCTCGGTGGCTCAGCCTGTAATCCCGCGCCTTTGGGAGGCTGAGGTGAGGGGATTGTCTGAGCCCGCGGGTTCGAGACCCGCCTGGGCAGCAAGACCTCATCTCTACAATAAATCAAAAAATCAGCCGGGCATCGTAGCGCATGCCTGTAATTCCGGCTACTCGGAAGGCTGAGGCGGAAGGATCGCAGGAGCCCAGCAGGCGAGGCTGCGGAAGTCTGAACTCTGGGCCTCCAGTTTGTTTTAAACTTTGGAACCAAGCCCTCTTTGAACTAAAAGCAAAATCATTTCTCTCTCAAAGGCTTGGCTCATACAAATACAAACAAAATGCTATGATTGCATACTCTTTTGCCAGGTGTGACTTTAAACATCCATTCAACTTTGCTATGGTTTAAGTGTCTCCTCCAAAACTCATGTTGAAATTTAATTGCCCTTGTGACGGTGTTAATAGGTAGAACCTTTAAGAGGCAGCATCCTCGTGAATGGATTCATGCCACTATCATGGAAGTAGGTTAGTTATCCCAAGAGTGGGTTCCTGATTAAAGGATGAGTTTGGCCTGATTTCCCCTCTTTGTCTTGTGCCCTCTCTTGCCATGTGACACCTTCCACCATGTTATGACATGACAAGTAGGCATACACCAGATGCGCCCCATCGATCTTGGTCTTCCCAGCCTCTAGAACCATGAACCAAATAAAGGCACATCGTGTTTTATTGTGTTTTGCTTTATTGTACTTCACAGATAATTTTTTTTTTTTTTTATAAATTGGAGGTTCATGGCACCCTGCATTGAGCAAGTCTATCAGTACCGTTTTTCTAACAGCATGTTCTCACTTGGTGTCTCTGTGCTGTATGTTACAAATTCTCATAATATTTAAAACTTTCTCATTATCATTATATTTGTTATGGTGATGATCTGTAATCAGTGTTCTGACTGCTCCACTGGCTGACCATTTCCTCATCTCTCTCCCTCTCATTGGACCTCCCTATCCTCTGAGACACAACAATAATTGAATTTAGGTCAGTTACTAACATCTAGGAACTACAAACGTGCCGAAAAGAAAAAAACAAACAACTCCATTTACAAAGTGGGCAAAAGATATGAATAGAAACTGAACGGGCTCTACAAGTGCATCCTCTGCACCTGCTGTAGCACCAGTTGCCCCAGCTACTGGTGGAACAGGGACAAGTACCTGGGGCCTGCGGTTCTGATGCAGGCCTATCATTGGATGATCGACTCCAGGAATGACTTCACCGAGGAGCGGCTGGCCAAGCTGCAGGACCCATTCTCTCTGTACCGCTGCCACACCATCATGAACTGCACAAGGACCTCTCCCAAGAGTCTGAATCCAGGGAAAGCTATTGCTGAGATCAAGAAAATGATGGCCGCCTATAAGGAGAGGAGAGCTTCCGCATAACCGATCCATGCTACACATGACTTGTGACCAGTTCAGAGCTGAAAATAATTTCTGTCTAATTTGAGCTCCTTCTGAGGTCATGATTTTCCATGAATACAGCATGTAAAATAAGAATGTTAAGAAATAAAGAAATGCTACTCTATTAACAACAAAAAAAGACACTTCTCAAAAGAAAACATGCGAGCAGCCAACAGATACATGAAAAAATACTCAGCCTCATTAGTCATCAAAGAAATACAAATTAAAACCACACTGAGATAGTACCTAATTCCAATCAGGATGGCCATCATTAATGACTCAAAAAACAACAGGCTGGGCTTGGTGGCTCAACCTGTAATCCCAGCACTTTGGGAGGTTGAGGTGAGTAGATTGCCTGAGCCCGTGGGTTCAAGACCAGCCAGGCAATGTGGTGACACCTTGATACTACAATAAAATCAAAATCTAGCTGGGTGCGGTAGCGCACACCTGTAGTTCCGGCTACTTGGAAGACTGAGGTGAAAGGATTGCCAGAGTATGGCAGGTCGATGCTGGGGTGGCCATGAGCATACCACTGCACTCCAGCCTGGGCAAGGGAGTGAGACCCCAACTAAAAAAAAAAAAACAGATGCCAGAGAGGATGTGGCAAAAAGGGAATACTTCTACACTACTGGTGGGAGGGTAAACTAGTACAAACTCTGTGGAAAACAGTTTGGTGATTCCTAAAAGATCTAAACACCAGTCTTCAATACAACCCCATAATCCCTCTATTGGGAATGTACCCGGAGGAACTCAAATCACTCTATGAAAAAGATCCCTGCACATGTATGTTTATTGCAGCATTGTTCACAGTAGCAAAAACATGGACCCAACCATGTTGCCCATCAAGAGTACTGGATAAAAAAATGTGGTACATATACATGATGGAATATTATGCAGCCATAAAGAAGGACAAAATGATGAACTTCACAGCAACCTGAATGGACTTAGAATCTATAATACTGAGTGACCTATCACAGAAACAAAGAACTGAGTATCACATATTCTCACTTAAAAGCAGACCTTGAACAATTATCATAATATTATAAGAAAAGGATTGGCAATAATGGGAATCTGCAGGGGGTGGGGCATACCTCCTCAACAAGGGTCCCTGCATAATGAACATTTGTATACCTAACCCTGAATCGTACCCCACATCTTTAAAATAAAATTTAAAAAAAAAAAAGGAAAGGAATTAGGCCATACAATGGCCTTTAAGCGTTCAGGTGAAAGGAAGAGTTGCATTCCTCCCACTTTATATCAGTCCAGGAGTGGTGACTCATGCCTGTAATCCCAGCACTTTGGGAGGCCGAAGTGGGCAGATTGCTTGAGCCCAGAAATTTGAATCAGCTTGGGCAACACCTCATCTCTACAAAAAATTAGCCAGGCATGGTGATACATGCCTGTAATCCAAGCTACCGGGATGCTGAGGTGGAAGAATTGCCTAAGCCCAGAATGTCAAGGTTACTGTGAGCTGTGATCATCGTGATCATGCCACTGCACTCCAGCCCAGGTAACAAAATGAGACCCCCAACTCAAAAATAAATAAATTAAAAATAAATAAAGAGATCAAAAGCCAGAAATGATTAAGCTTAAGTGGGGAAGGCACATTGAGGCCAAATTACGCCAAAACCTTGGCCTCTTGCACCAGTTTATCCAGGTTGTGCATTCAAACAAAAAGTTCTTGAAGGAAATTAAAAGTATTACTCCAGTGAACATACGAATGATAACAAAGCAAAACAGCCTTATTGTTGATATGGAGAACGTTTTAGTGGTCTGAATAGAAGATCAGACTAGCCACAACATTCTCTTAAACCACAGTCTAACCAGAGGAAGGCCCTAACTGTCTTCAATTTTATGAAGGGTTAGAGAAGTAAGGAAGCTGCAGAAGAAAAGTTTAAAGTTAACAGAGGTTGGTTCATGAGGCTTAAGGAAAGACATCATCTTCATAACTTAAAAGTGCAAGGTGAAGCAGCAAGTGCTGATGGAGAAGCTGCAGCAAGTTATCCAGAAGATCTAGCTGAGATCATTGATGAAGGTGGCTATACTACACAACACATTTTCAAGGTAGATGAAACAGCCTCCTATTGGAAGATGATGACATATAGGAATTTCATAGGTAGAGAGGAGAAGTCAATGCCTGGCTTCCAAGCTTCAAAGAACAGGCTGATGCTTATTGGGAGCTAATGCAGCTAGTGGCTAAGCTGAAGCCAATGCTCATTTACCATTCTGAAAATTCTAGAGTACTTGAGAACTATGCTAAATCCATTCTGCTTGTGCTTTGTAAATAAAATAACAAAGCCTGGACGACAGCACATCTGTTTACAGTATGGTTTTACTGAACATTTTATGCCTACTCTTGAGACCCACTGCTCACCCAAAAACTCTGATGAAGATGGACAAAGCGAGTAATGTTTCCATGCCTGCTAACACAATATCCATTCTGCAGCCTGTAGATCAAGGAGTAATTTTTACCTTCAAGCCTTATTATTTAAGAAATATATCTATAAGGCCATAGCTGCCATAGTGATTCCTCTGATGGATATGGACAATGTATGTAAATTGAAAACCTTCTGTAAAGGACTCACCATTCTAGATGGCATTAAGGATATTCATAATTCATGGGAGAAGATCAAACTATCAACATTAACAGGAATTTGAAAGAAGTGAATTCTAGCCCTCATGGATGACTTTGACGGGCTCAAGACTTCAGTGGAGGAAGTCACTGCAGTTGTGGAAATAGCAAGAGAAATAAAATTAGAAGTGGAGACTGAAAACATGACTGAACTACTGCAATTTTATGATCAAATTTGAACAGATTAGGAGTTTCTTCTTCTAGAGGGGCAAATAAAGTGGTTTCTTGAGATGGAAGCTGCTCCTGGTAAAGATGCTATGAACACTGTTGAAATGACAACAAAGGATTTAGAATATTACATAAACTTAGTTGATAAAGCAAAAGCAGGGTTTGAGAGGATTGATTCCAATTTTGAAAAAAGTTCTACTGTGGGAAAATGCTATTAAACAGCACTGCATGCTACAGATAAATCTTTCATTGAAAAAAAAAGAGTCAATTGATGTGGCTAAGTTCACTACTGTCTTATTTTAAGAAATTGTCATAGCTACCCCAACCTTCAGCAACCACCATCCTGATCAGTCAGCAGCCATCATCACTGAGGCAAGAGCCTCCACCAACAAAAAGATTATGACTTGCTGAAGACTCGTGATCATTAGCTTCTTTGGCAATATTTAAAAATTAAGGTATGTATACTTTTAAAGACATAATTCTATTGCACACTTAAAAGACTGAGGCATTATGTAAACATAATCTTTTTTGGGGGGGTGGGGATCTCACTCTGTCACTCCAAGGCTGGAATGCAGGGGCATGATCATGGCCCACTGCAGCCTCAACCTCCTAGGCTCAGGTGATCCTTCTGCCTCAGCCTTCCCAGTAGCTAGAACTACGGGCACATGCCACCACTCACAGCTAGATTCCAGTTTTCAAGTTATCTCCTCAGACTATAGATCAACAATATTCTCAAGTAATAAAAGTTGGAGAAAACCATCAATGACCTGGAAGAGACTTTGGCCGGTGCCAAGGAGAAGAACGTGGAGATCCCCCAGACCCTGGACCAGACTCTGCTGAAACTCAACAACCTGTGAGTGAGGGCTGGCCCTGCCCCTAGCAAGACTGTAGTTGCTTCTCCCAACCCAATAAAACGGATGTTACCAGCAATATATATATATGCTTTTTTTTTTTTTAGTTGGAGTCTCATTGTTACCCAGACTGGAGTGCAGGGGCCGCTTCCGGCCACCGCAGCCTCGACCTGCTGGGCTCAGGCAATCCTTCCGCCTCAGCCTTCCAAGTAGCTGGAACTACAGGCACACGCTACCACACCCAGCTAATTTTTTTTATTTATTGTAGAGATGAGGTCTCGCCAAGTTGCCCAGGCAGGTCTCAAACCCGCAGGCTTAGGCAATCCACTCACCTCAGCCTCCCAAAGTGCGGGATTACAGGCTGAGTAAAACTCTCAGATAAGTGTCTGGCACAGTGTACCTGTTAGCAATTATTATTATTGCCACACACCTAAGGAAAGAAAGAAATAGACAACCGTTTGAGAGAGAGAGACAGAAAGAGAAAGGGAGAAGAGAAGGAAAGAGAAAGGTTGAAGCAGGTATAGAAATCGCTAAACTTGATGCCCTAATCAAACAGCCTAGGGCCTTTTCTGGTTCTAAACTGTATTTCAATTCAGGAAATTCCAGCATTGCATCAGCCAAATGAGATAACTAGCTTGTCGTCTAACACTTTGCCAGCACGTGATGCTCTTATATTAGCCCGCTGTTCCAACATGAGTCACACATATGAGCTACAGCCACTCCTGCAGATGGAATAAAGTGTTTCATCAAGATACATGACTGCCCTTTTTCCTATTTTCTCACCTTTAACCTGAAAATCATGTGAGATTTATTTCCTAAGTATTAGCTCTACAGTTAACTCCAAATTACCCACAGTAGTAGAGGGAAAGAAAGACACAGAGAGACATTAAGAATGACTGCTTTAAAAATTCTCTTATAATTTGTGACTTTTGTGTTTAGAGTTTTACATTGAGAGTTGGTGTCTAAATGCTCTAGAAAAAAACTTCAAACAAAATAAGTCTTGGTAGAAGACTGACCTCAGAGAAGTCAGAAAATGTATCCATCTTCCATCCCATAGTTTAGTACAAAAACATGCTGTTTTCCTCTTCTGAGCTAGGTTGAAGTATAGCATCTGACTGGGGGAACCAACAACCTAACTTGCTGGGTTGTTCTGTTTCACACCCTTCCTGGGGATAAGGAAGATAGTTAATCATTCCTGGCAGCTGGAACTGACTGTGAATAGAACCTCAATCTCTTTATCATTCCAAAGATTGCATGTGACAAAAAGAAATAACAAAGAGAATGATGATATCACTTGGGGGTTTAAATTGGGTTTTTGAAATGCATGAGTAGTATTGTTTACACAATATGTAGAAATCAGAAAAAACAGAAGTGGGAGGAAGGGAGAAAGGGAGAGAGAAAGAAAGAAAGGTCAGTTAAAATCAATGATATTTTAACATATACTGTATATACAGTTTTATAGAATTGTAATTTTTTTTAAGTCAGAGTCTCACTCTGTCGCCCAGGCTGGAGTATGATGGCAAGCTCATGGCCACCACAGCCTCAACTTGCTGGGCTTAGGCAATCCTTCTGCCTCAGCCTTCCAAGTAGCTGGAACCACAGACCCATGCCACCTTGCCTGGCTAATTTTTTGGTTTATTGTAGAGACAAGGTCTCGCCATGTTGCCTAGCCTGATCTCAAACCCCTAGACTCAGGCAATCCTCTCGCCTCTGCCTTCCAAAGTACTGGAATTATAGGTGTGAGTCACTGCAACCGGCCAAATTGTAATTTTTTTAATGAATTCTAAGCATGGTAAGACCCCGAATCATGATTTTCAGTAAATCCCACTGCCCGTTCACATACGAGATATGTTCCACAAAGCTGAACCCCCCAACCTCAAGTATGAAAATACTTTTTCAATGGGTGAATTTAGAAATGCTTGCCTGAACAATACGGTTTCTAAGATAGAAGATGATATACCCTTTCTGAATTTATATATTTCATTTCATTTTCTCTTTCTTCAGAACATAAATTCATGGTGAAGTGTTCCTTAATAAATTTTTTAGCCAAGCCAGTCTTTTCAACTTGCGCTTAGATGACTATATTTTCTCTAAATGCATACTTGCTGATGTCAGCCCTGGAAATAAAGCTGGGTTTAGGATGGAACCCCATTGGCTGGGTGCAGTGGCTCAAGTCTATAATCCCAGCACTGTGGGAGGCTGAGGCGAGAGGATTGTCTGAGCCCACAGGGTTGAGACCAGCCTGGGCAACATGGTGAGACCTTGCCTCCACAATAAATACAAAAATTAGCTGGGCATGGTAGTGCATGCCTGTAGTTCCAGCTATTTGGAAGGCTGAGATGGAAGGATTGCCTGAGCCCAGCAGGTCGAGGCTGTGGTGGCCATGAGCAGCGTGCCACTGCACTCCAGCCTGGGCGACAGGGTGAGGCTCCAACACACACACACACACACACACACACACACGGATAGAACCCTTCTATGCATTCAGAAGACATCTGAGGTCAGTTTTCATTTTTTCCCTGTATTTTCAACCTGCACTGCCTTTTTGTTCTTTCAAAATGAAGATAGTTTTATTATAAAATAAATATATAGCTATAGTTGAAAACACACTATAAATGTATATTCCACTCCTCAGAAATAACTGTGTGTGTAAACTTTTAAATTTACATGTAATTTGTTAGTAAAGTAATCATAATCTACAAATGAAGTAACCTTATTTTTTTCATTTGTATGGGCATCTTTCCTGTTATAAACAACTCATGTTGTAAGGGTGGAGTGGTTCTCAAACTGGATAGCACATTAGAATTACATGGGCACTTTTAAAAAATGCAATTACTGGCCTGACACTGTGGCTCATGCCTGTAATCCCAGAACTTTGGGGGGCTGAGGCGGGAGGATTGCTTGAGCCTTGGAATCTGAGACCAGTCAACAAAACATAATGAGACCTTGTCTCTACAAAAATCTAAAAATTAGCTGGGCATTGTGGCTCATACCTATAGTCCCAGCTACTCTGGAGGCTGAATTGGGAGGATCATCTGAGCTCAGGAGGTCGAGGTTGCAGTGAGCTGTGATTATGCCACTGCACTCCAGCCTACGTGGCAGAGTGAGACCCTGACAAAAAATAAAATAAAATAAGAAAACTCTGAATGTATTGGTCACTACAGGGTTTAATTAACTGACCTGGTGGCTTCTCCAGTCCTGGAGTTTCCTATTTCTTTTTTTAAAAAATTTTTTAAAATGCAAATACTGAGCGTCTCTGAAACAAATAATCAGAGCCTCTGAGAGTGGGTCCTAGAATCACTATTTTTTAAAAGTGCTTCTAGCAATTTACAAGTGCAGCCAGGGTTAAGAATCATGGATTAATCTTTTTTTAAAAGTCTGCATATTATTATATACATAACATATTAACCCTCGCCTACTGATGGGCCCTTGAGTGATTTGAATTTTTTTCTACTATATGCAGTGCTATGATCAACATTATTTTATATACACTTTTGCTTATTTGTCCTTAGAATAAAGTCCTAATTGTGGATCGTGCATATTCAAAGTGTTAATACATGTTACCAGATTTTTGCCAGAAAGATCATTCCAAAGTAGCATCTTTGTCAGCTTGATGGATTGAAAACAATCCTCTGTTGTTGCTTTGGTTTGAATGTCTTTCATTAATAGTGAGGTTGGGAAACTTGTTTACAAGCCGGGATTGTCTTCTAAGTCAACTCTAAACAGAGTCAATCAAGTACCAAGGAAAGTGAAGGTTCTAACTGGATTATATGTATTTAGCAGGTAGAAGTTGGGGACAACAGTAGCTCCAAAGAATCTTGTGACTGTAGACCTGAAAGAGATCTTAGAAATCATCTAGTTTAATTTTGAGTAAGACAGTGATTTAATTTCCTGCCCAAAAAGCTATAAAAACTGAATGTTACCATCAACAATCGTGAGGTAAGAAAGAGAAGTAGCAAAGTGGGAGAAATCTAACCTGGGTAAGAAAGAAGATGAGAACAAAGTGGAGGGTGGTACACAAAGAACAGAGAGAAAAGGTAAGTGTTGCCCTGGGGGTGACTATTGGGTGGGTCCCGACAGGTTGGTGAGGACAGTGGCAAAACCCATGCGTCCAAAGCCAAGGGTGGAAGAGTGGATGTTGGAGATCAGAACGACAGGAACCTGCTGTCAGCACAAATGGGCTGGACACTGTTTCCAGACACACAGACAGATAGACAGACAAATCAGTGTTGGTGTTTCAAGGAGAAGTCAAGAAAGCATATCCCCTAACAGAAGCGGAGGGCTCATGTTATCAGGCAGGGGAGGTACAAGACAGAAGCCCACAGTAATTTTTTTAAAAATAAAATTCAACCAATACTTCTAGGTTTAGGATAACAATTTTTGGTAGGTGATATGTTTGGAGCCCGAGAGAGGAACTCACCTCACAGATATGATAGAGCTCATTTCCAGAAAAGCCTGGCATATCCTGACTTTTTTTTTTTTTTTTTTTTTTTGAGTTGGAGTCTCACTCCGTCACCCAAGCTGCAATGCAGTGGCACGCTCACGGCCACCCCAGTGTCGACCTGCTGGCCTCTGGCGATCTTTCTGCCTCAGCCTTCCAAGTAGCCGGAACTACAGGCCTGTCCTACCACGCCCGGCTAATTTTTTTTATTTATTGTAGAGACGAGGTCTTGCCAAGTTTCCCAGGCTGGTCTCGAACCCCTGAGCTCAGGCAATCCTCTTACCTCTGCCTCCCAAAGTGCTGGGATTATAGGTGTGAGCCACCATGCCCGGCTCTTCTTACTCTTCTTTGATCACTGATAGGGAGGTGAGTTCTTCCACCAAGGAAAAGATTGTCATTCCAGGGTATGAGGGCAGAGATATAAAACCACTGTTCTTAAATAAGACAGTTAATGCCCCCGATAGGCTTAGTTTTTCTAAATTTAATTGCCCCATCCAATCATAGTGAAATCAACAGTGTGATCCTGAGTGAGAGGGATGATGATGGAGTCTTCCATGCTGGCCTCTGATAGTCAGGAAGACTTGGTAGCTACAACCTAACCCTGGCTGTAATTCTCTACAGGTGAGGCAGGAGCCAGAGTTAAGAGTGCCTGTGGGGAACACATTTTGACAAATCACCTGCTGCTATTGCTCCATCTAGGCACTGGCCTTCAAGGCTATTGATGCTGAATCATGATTGGCTCAGAGTTGTCAACATCCTTCAGTCAAAGACCCCAGGGACACTTCTGCAGCTGAATAGTTGGGTTTATTGCTCCTAACAAGAGGGGGGACCACACACCACAGTGTGTACTTCAGTAACTGTGGGGTGTTTGAAAAGACTTACTATAGGTTTGGGGCTCTTGTTACTTTTAGGGAGAGTTTAAGGAAGAGGGGCTTTGCTCTGGATTGGAGACTATCAGGAAATAGGGGTAGATCTTGATTGGGTATGTTAATGAATCTTATCTAGAAGGAGGGAAGGCTAGAGTAAAGCTAAGGCTATAATTGGCAAAGCAACAACAGTCACTCGTATTGGCCAGGTTAGAGGTATGTGTGGTGGATTGTTTTCGTGGTTAGGACAATGCTCACATTTTGTGTTTAGACATGATTACAGAGTGGTCTTGTTTCTGTGTTGATCCATCCTGGTCACAGGACAGCCTTATCTGATCTTGTTCTGTGACACGGTTTACGTCCAACAGGAGAACACCAAGGCCTGGTTGTGAGTGCCAGAGCAGCTCCCGAGTGTCAGAGGTTTCTTATGTCTTTCTCACAGTCAAACTTGTGATTAAAAAACAGTGTTCTTAAAGATCACATGGGAGAATGCAAGAACAAGACTATGACTAGAAGGAGTGTGAGAGTACCCTGCAGCAAGGAAGACAGGCAGGAAACCACAGACAGGCTGGAACTGGCATCCGAGGAGTCACAGCGAGCACATTTCCTTAAGTAAGCTTCAGTCAAATCAGGATCTGAGCTGTCAAACAAACCAGGAGGACATAGGTGAGGAACAGATGCTGAGAGAATCAGGAGAAACTAGGAAAGGAATTAATTCCTAGGCAGGGATACTGCTAGAAATCAGGCTTAGTATAGTAGGAGCAATCAGTTCAATAGGTTTGGTGTTGTTGATCAAAAGGTGCCAAACTAAAATATTTTAAGATGGTTTATTCTGGTCAGTGTGAGGATCTAGGCCCTGTGGCCTATCTCCTCAGAAGGTCCTGAGAATGTGCGCCCATTGTGGTTGAATGTTAGCTTAGTTATGTATAATTTAGGAGAACAGAAATGACAAGAAACCACAAATCAATACATGTCGTTCAGTCCAGGGAGGTGGGACTTTTCCAAGCAGGGGGCTACAGGCTCTAGGTGGATTCAAAGATGAAGTGTTATGGGTAGGGATGGTAGACTTCAAACAGAGCAGGTAATTGTTGTAAAAGATGCCAGAGTCCCCAAAAACCTGCTTTATATTGTAAAATACTTCGATTTTTCCTCCTTTACCTTCTGGAGTCAGGTTGGAGAGTAGATCACATTAAAAGTTAGGAATTAGTCATTGAAAAGAAAAAAAAATGAGTTTAATTATTGTTCCTTCTCCTCACTCCATTGGCCAGAAATTATTCTATGGAATAATCTGTAGACCAATAAATAGCAGGAGGTCTCAGGACATTAAGAAGGAGCTAGAATTGTCTACTTGAGGTCCAGGGTTTAGCCTGAAAAAACAAAAACAAGCAAACAAAACATCCTGGATCAGATCCATAATAAAAGACATTTCTACAGAGACAGAAGAAAAACAAAGGCTAGTGTCTGGAGTAGCCTTCTATAGGCTAGCTCTTCTAGAGTCTCTGATGTATCCTTCAATTACAGTGTCAACCTGACAGATTCTTCTGAACTGTAGTTTGAACTAGGCATTCAGGTGAGCTTTTTATGAAGTTCTTCCACTGGCAGGAACACATGGAGGTTGTTTATATATAGGTTGTTTAGCTCCAGTTTGCAGGGCTTTAAGAAAAGCACAGTTTTAATTTCTAGTGATTCCAACTTAGAAAATCTGGAGAAAAATTTGAAAATGTTAGCCTGGATACTTGTAGCCAGGAAAGAATTCAGGAAGCAATCCAAATTGTAGAAAACAATAAACACTCAAAAATGATTAGAAGAGAGAGAGAGAGAGAGAGAGAGAGAGAGGGAATCCACTAACAAGTATACTATAGTTTCTTTTGAAACAATTTTCTCTCTCTAGTCTTCCACTTCTACCAAAGACATCATAGTAGGACCAATTTATTAGCAAAGTAAATTTTGCATAGTTTAATTATTGTAGAAAGTGCAGCAAAAATAATTATTTGCCATATAGATTCCTTTTTTTCTTCTTCTTTTTTTTAAGTTGGAGTCTTACTCTGTTACCCAGACTGGAGTGCATATGCTCATGGCTACTGCAGCCTCAGCCTGTTAGGCTCAGGCAATCCTTCCATTCAGCCATCCAAGTAGCTAAGATTGTAGACATAAACCACTATGTCCAGCTAATTTTTTGATTTATTGTAGACAAAAGATCTCACTATATTTCCCACACTGGTCCTGAATTTCTGGGCTCAAGCAATTCTCTCACCTCAGCCTCTCAAAGTAGGATTACAGGCGTTAGCCACTGCGCCCACCCTAGGCTCCTGTTAAATTGACTTTGTTGGAACTTTTTCTATAAAGAGTCTTAGATCAGACCTTTTAAAGCTCTCAGCCAGGGACCTGCCTGAAAATACTTATACGAATTGGGTGAATTTCTCTCTGTGGGTTCGCAAATAGCTTGGAGTTCCTGTACCTTTTAGTGAGCAAACTTCTTTACCTATCAAAAGTCAGGAACCCTGCAAACATATCAGGCTAGCCTTTCTAAGGGTCTATGTATCAGTTCTTTACAAATCTAAATCTCAACTCCTCAAAGCAGTCTGCTTTATATCTGAAAAACCCTTGGTAAAATAACCAGTATCACCGGTCACATTCTGTTACAAGCAAACAAACAAACCGATTCTTATTGAACTTACACAAATAAGTATATTGCCATAAATCAATACTCACAAATGGTTTCCAAATTCTGAAGAAATCAAGTAGAGAGAAAGAAATATGTTTCAAATTTTGTTCACAAGAACATATTTTACACAATTGTCAAAACTGTGTAAATAGCTCAAAAGGAAAAGGTTTTCTTGACTCAAAAACAAAACAAAAATAATCATCAATTTTTCAAATAAAAAATCATAAAATATTATTTGTCTTCTATTAGTTCAGTCCATGCAATTAACTCTTGCTCTGGGTCACATATTGGGTCACATAAAAGTTCTCTAATAAGAGTCTTGGAAGTTTTTTTCTTCTAGTCCAATAGCTAATCTTCAAAACCGGTAGAAATCAACATAGAAGAGTATCTGTCAGAGTCGTTTAGCTGATTATAAACTAGTTGTTTGAGAAGGATTAAAGCAAAAAAATAATAGTAGATGACAAAAGTTTTAAATTTGGTCAAGGACACAACTGGTAAGGAAATTTGGTTATTTTTTGGTACCAATAACACATATAGATATAATCCAAAGAAATTAAACATCCTTTTATATTTGACAATGCTTCCTATATGATTTTAACATACCAAATAAGCCAAATATGTCTCTTATGGCTTATTTGAGATTCAGGAAAACCTAGTATCTAAAAAAAAGTCTAAAAAGTTCAGAAAGACTGAAATTTAGGACCTGAAATTTTGATACTGAAAAGTTTATCAAAAACATCCGCTATGACAAAATAGGATCACAGGTCACTGTGAAATAGTCATTCATTTAACCAAAATGATAATGTAAAGATTTTAAAACCAAAGACCTTTTTCCTCTGGTAGAGCAGAGAATCAATCTCTCAAACAATAATACCTAATGAAGATGGAATAAGCCAACAAAAACGTCTTTCCCTCTCCTCTTCTTTCCTTGTAGTTTACTCAAAAAGATGAGTCAGTCTTTTATTCTCTATTATTAATTTTATATGCAGATTTGTTCAGAAGATAAGATCAAATCTCACCTTTGTATACTGTATTCTTAATGATAAAGTTGATTTTAATAAGACCACATAAATAAATTCATTTAATCTTAATTAAGATTTCCATAAACTTTTTATAATTTTCTATCAGAGAACAGACCAATGCTCCAAAAAAACTCTGTTATTCTGAAACAGGGGTTCAAATGTTGGTCTTGCATTCATATGATTTTGACACTAATGTTTAATTTGTAGACAAACTCTTAATTAATTCTCTCTCAAAATTAGCCCTTACAACCTCATGTGGCCACCTCTTCCATAATGGTCCCTGAGCTTAGAGAGATTGGCTAACTTTAATTTCTGACTGTGTCTCATAAGGTCAGTTTATTTTCATTGTCACCTTCTCCTGGGTTGGAAGATGAGGCCCTGGCTGGTATGAATTTAGCTGAATTTACTGTCTGTTTCAGACCCTATAACTTAACAGTGCAGGGATTAGTTAATAGGACCTGATCAGGACTTTTCAAGAGACTGGAGGTGGTGATACTGGAGTTCATAGTTGGACTGGAAGTTGTAAAAAAGATTTTACAACGTTGTGATGATTAAATTTTATAGCTTTGATAAGTCCCCAGTTATTAAGTCCAGGTCAGAAACAGTTTAAGATTTGATTTTTGCAAACATTTGTCAAACATGTCAAAAGACTCAAAACAGTTGATTAAAAAAAGATTCACAGATTTTTATAAAGTGATAGTTATCCATTTAATCAAAGTAAGAACTAAACACCCTAAAAACTGATACAGAAAGCTACATGGATATAAAAACCTGCAATTTTTTTTTTTTTTTTTTTTTGAGTTGGAGGCTCACTCTGTCGCCCGGACTGGAGTGCAGTGGACGCTCCCGGCCACCGCAGCCTCGACCTGCTGGGCTCCGGCGATCCTTCCGCCTCAGCCTTTCAAGTAGCCGGAATTACAGGCATGCGCCACCATGCCCGGTTGATTTTTTGATTTATTGTAGAGATGAGGTCTCACTGCCCAGGCGGGTCTCGAACCCGCGGGCTCAGGCAATCCACTCACCTCAGCCTCCCAAAGGCGCGGGATTACAGGCTGAGCCACCGAGCCCGGCTAAAACCTGAATTTTTTAAGCTGTTTTCCCAAGTAATCAAAAACCTAATAAAGGGAACATAAGAATTATATTTATAAAATGTAAAGTCTTTGTTTCCTAGGCCAGTTACCAAAAAGGAAATGAAAAACCTGTAATGTGATTGCTTCTCCTTTAGAGAAACCCATTTAGATAACCTGTAAGTCAAACCTGATTTTATTTATTTATTTTTAATTTTTATTTTTTTTCTGAGCCAGAGACTCACTCTGTCACCCAGGCTGGAGTGCAGTGGCACACTGCTCATGGCCACCACAGCTGTGACCTCCTGGGCTCAGGTAATCCTTCTGCCTCAGCTTTCCAAGTAGCTGGAACTACAGACATGTGCCACCATGTCCAGCTAATTTTTTTTATTTATTGTAGAGATGAGGTCTCACCATGTTGCCCAGGCTGGTCTCAGACCCACAGGCTCAGGCAGTCCTCCAGCCTCAGTCTCCCAAAGTGCTGGGATTATAGGCGTGAGCCATCATGCCGGGCTCAAATCTGATTTTAAAAATACTTAATCAGACACAGAAACAGTGTGTTTAGGGTCATGAGTGAACATTATGTTATAAAAGAAACAAGAATCAAGAAACCAGTACTAGGCAGGGGAATACATGACTACTAGTAACAATGTAAGAAGTTTGCTGATTACATTCAAAAGTTTAGACATATAAAGAAAGACCAAGAGAACAAAATACATTGCTTTTCTAGATCTTCAAGATAAAATATTTTTAGTATCAGGCCACAACAGCAGTTAGAACTGAAAGAAGAAAAAAAGTTATAAAAAAAAATTTGAAGGAGAGCGTTATTTATTTATTTATTTTTGAGTTGGAGTCTCACTCTGTCACCCAGACTGGAGTGCAG